>NC_034422.1:1413720-1541177 GCF_002078875.1 Numida meleagris | reverse complement strand
CCCGCGGGCCCGGCCCTTCCCCCCGCCGCCGGGCCGCTCCTCGCGTCTCGGTCTCCGTCCTTTTAGCGCTGCCTTTCCCGCGGCTCCCTCCGGGTTTGCCCACGTCTGCCACGTAGGGCGGCCCCGCTATGTGAGCGGCAGCAGGCGGTGCGGCGAGCTCTGACCGCTCCGCAGCGCTGCATCCTCCGGTGGGCGCGCAGCCGGGCGTGTCCCGAGCCCGAGTCTGGACTAAGGAAAAAAAATATAGATATATACACACGCGCACGCAGACCGGTGGTGTGTACACGCTCTGCTCTTTTGCTGACCGTTCTGATAAGCAGGACAGCAGGACTGTATTGCCGTCCTCAAACGCCAGTGGCTCATCTCTCCCGGTATCGATCCTAATTTCTGGAAGCAAATTCTGTTGTTTCACGCTGAGCCAAGGGAAACGCGGTTTTGCCCGTCCTTCCCGGCTGGGCTTTGTTAGGAAGAGACTCCAAGGGGCGGTGGCCGTACCGCTGGGGTGCGTGCTGGGGGCCCGCGGTGTGCGGCTGGGCGCTGTGCGGCTGCCTGCTCCTGGCAGTGCCCAGAGCACAGTGCGTCGCTGGGCTCAGGTCATCCCCTCCGCCATCTGCACATATGTGCAAGGCTATCAAGTAATTACCATAGAAACAGCTGTGTAGGGCTGCAAGGCACGCTCCTGACTTGGATGGATAAAAATAGGGGGTGCCTTTGAAAGTTAAAAAATGCTCGTCGGTACTAATATTTCATGGATGTTCTATCGTGTTTTTAAGCCAACTTCAGAATTCTTAAAAAATAAACCGTATTCTGTTTGAAAGAGTATGAACTGTGCAACGGAACAGCTGCACTGTGTGTAAGACCGAGTGTGTCCGTCTGTTCCGTCATCGTGTAGTTTAAAACAGTTGGTTTCTGCTGCTTGAGTAAATTAACTGCCGTGGGAGATTCCGAACGGTGTTGCCCCAAGAAATTGCCTGCTGGTTCCCTGCAGGGAAGTGCATTGCTGTGAGACACGCAGGCAGCTTGGCTGGGTGCTGCCCCTGGCTGTGGGGTGACGGAGCCATCCACACCACTTACTTCTGCAAGGCTCTTCATGCTCACAGGCCTTAACCCCAGGGTCATTGGCTTCCCTGGCCGCCTGCTTTGTCACGTCCCCCTCGGATTTGGTTGTGTGCAGTTTGTGACATGTGAAGTGGACACACGAGAGAAATACTTTTTCTTCCGTTGATGATGATAAAAAAGAAATTTTAGGCACTAACTCAACCAAAACGTAAGATCCCAGAGAAATTGGTCCTGTACTGTGTTTTTTCACTGAACCGCATGCCAGGGAGAAGGGTTTTGCGTGCCTGCACGTTCCATGCCTGTGGTTATTTGTGTTCCAGCATTTGCTCTCGTGCAGTGCTTGGAATGGCCCTGCTGGTTCTGAGCTGTGGCTTGTTTCCTGACGCTGCCATGCTCTCGCTTCCCACGCTTCCACTGCGGTTCTGCTTAATATTGGTGAAAGAACCTGGGACTGAGGCGTGTGCTGTAAACACACATTTAAGATCAGATGTTAAAAAAAGTAATCATTGCTCCCAGGAAACGACACGCTCACATAACAATACCTGCCGAGCTCTGATACTTGAAAATCGATCTGCAGTTTGGCATTAGCGTTGTTTTCGTTGTGTTTCCTAGTTCTAGGAGGGCCCAGCTGCCGGGGGCAGTCCCTGGAGCGCTGTGTGCCCGCTCTGTTCCCTGCAGCGGTTGCCGTCTCAGCCCTGTGTTGGTTTCCCAAAGGGCCTCGCACGTCTCCGTGCAGCTTCTGGTTGATGCTGAGGGCTGCTTGTAACCTTGCTGCTAAAGCAGAACGCTTCAGCTGATGAGGTGTTTCTCGTACCGTATTCGAACACCACCATAATGGCTTTAAACTAGAAGAGGGTAGGTTTAGGCTAGAATATTAGGAAGAAATTCTTTACTGTGTGTGAGGGTGGTGAGACGCTGGCACAGGTTGCCCAGCAAGGTTGTGGATACCTCTTCTCTGGAAGCACTCAGGGCCGGGCTGGGTGGGGCTGTGAGCGACTGGGGCTACAGGGAGGTGTCCCTGCCTGCAGCAGGGGCTGGAAATAGTTGATCTTGGAGGTCCCTTCCAACCCAAGCCGTTCTATGATTCTATAAAATCCTTTGCTTTGAATAGAAAGAAACAGTCCTTACTGATCTGTGTGCAAGTACAATCACTTCAATAACATTTTTATTTCTTCTTTTTGTGAAGCAGTAGCTTGCTTGAATTGATCCTAAAAACGCCCTGAGCACGAGGCATGGCCGGGCGACTGAGGGCAGGGCTGGCAGCGGGCTGCAGGGCTACGGCAGCGCCAGCATTTCGGTCTTCAAGCTGTCACTACTGACAGTGTGCAGCAGGAGGAAGGCCCAGCTCTTACAGCTGTGTGGATTTAGTATCCAATGAAATAACATCGCAGCTTCTTATGTTATTGAGCTCTCCAAATCCTCTATTTTTAGTTGTGTTTTTTTTAGGGTCAGAGGTTTCTCACAGCAGGGAATTGTGTTGGCATCGTGTTGTTTTCAGTATCTCTTTGCTGCTCATGCAGAAGCTGTGACTGTGTGGATAACGTGGAGGGAATTGGGCAGGAGCACTTAGTGTCACACTGGAGAGAAGGATTTTCCTGTGGAAATTGAAAAATTCTTGAATTTCTGTTCTATGTTAGGGAGAGAGAACTGGAAAGATCAGCTGCTCCCCTCTCCTGGCTGTTTGATCGCACAGCGGGGGCTGGGAAAAACCAAGCTGTGTCAATAGCTCCAGCCTTGAGTCATTGCCAGAGATAGAGTTCCCTGGCTGCTGCATCACACTTGCGTTTTATACATTTTTCAGCAAGAAATTCTTCCTGCAATAGATAGTGCTGTGCTCTAGCTGTAGGGGCTCTCTAACCAGAGCTGTGCTGCAGCCCTGTGGCCTTCCGCCCCATTTTATGCTCAGATTGTTGGTTTCTTGACAGGAGTCAAATGTTATCTGTCATCAGTTTTCAGACATAAACGTTCTGGGTTAAATTTTCACAGTGAAAGTCCTAATGAAACTTAAAAGGAGCAAAAGAGAACAAAATGTATGCTGTAAATACTCTTCCAGGTAGGCACGAGAGGAAGAGGAGACAGCCTTGAGTCTGATGGCTCAAACATGTTATTAATGAGTTGGAAAGCATTTTGCCTTCTCTGTATCTGCATGAATCTCTTCAGAGTCAGAAAAATTGTTAGGAGACACGTTTTTCTTTGCTTTAATACCACATTAAAATAGTAGGAAAAAAAACTTGCTGGTCTTCACAGTTGAGCTCATCTTTTCTCCTCTCCTCCAGGTGAGATAACGATGGATGCGATATTATCCCGCTTGAAGCAGCTCAGCCCCGATGAGCTTAGAGAAGAAGTTGTAAGAGCAGGGCTGAAGTGTGGGCCCATCACCTCGACTACCAGGTTTATCTTTGAAAAAAAATTGGCTCAGTTTTTACTGGAGCAGCAGGGAACATTGGAAGAAGAAGGGGCTGCGTGGTCAGAGGAGCCTGCTGGGAGCGCCCCATCTGATGGCAGCCACACTACTGCAGGGAATCACAGCCATCGTGGAAGCGTGTCCGACGAGGTTGACTTTGGGTACTGTGTTGGTCTGAACCCTCCGGAGGAAGAAGCTGTGACACACATGAACTGCTCAGCTCCGGTCTGTGGGGCGGGATATGCTGGTTCTCAAGGCAGTGCTCAGATGCCGTCCAGGGATCCTCCGCTGTACTACGGCGTTTGCCCGGTCTATGATGACATACTGGCAAGAAATGGTGAGCAGCGTCTGTGTGTTCCTCAAGTGCTCAAATCTGGCATGTGCTTTTCATATCAGTTATTGTAAGGAAATACTCCTTTCTCAGCAGTGCTTTTAAGAGTATTCAGTTGCATGTCATTGTCAGTTGAGGTAATATAGGCAGGTGGAAACCAAATATGGGCAAAAAACATTTGCAAAGCATGAATGCAAATGATTTCAAGTCATCAGAATTGCTATGACCCCATCTTTTTTTTTTCTTCTTTGTGAAAGGGAGAGAAAGAACTAAGTGAATAGCAGCAGTCTTGCAAAAATGGAAATAATTTCTATTGTGCATACTTTAATTGACAGGAATTAAGTATGGACATATCTGAATTAGTATTGAGAAACTAAACATCAGGCTAATATTTGAAAGGACTAAGCTATATTAATTATTAATTAACAAATGTATTTTATGCAAGTCATCAGTAACTTTGCTAGTTCAGGTATGCCATGATTAACCTTTGTCTGCAGTTGCTGTGTGGCTGTCTGCCCTATCAGCTGAGGCATAGCCATGGTGTTGTTTTGGTTTTCTTACAGTCCCATTGCTAATTCATTCACGACTTTCTCATTTAGGACCTAAATTGAAATTATATTCTATGAAGTCTTTCTTAGCAATCTGTGTAGTCAAACTGAAAGTTCAGAGGTACTTTGGTACTTGAGTGAGGAGACAGATGCTCAAGAAAATGTTACGGAAGGTGATCGATAGCATTAATGTTTGCTGATTTTAGTAACGTGGTTACTTAGAGTTTAGAATTAATGTTGTACTTTCAGTTGACTCATTTAAGTCACTTTGGAAAATGAGGATTGTCCTCTGATGGTCCTCATTACAAGGATATTCAGATATCTTCAGTTGAACAATGTAACTTAAATGCAAGAGGAGGGCAAGGAGAAGGATTTGATTAATGCTGAAGGTTCTTTTTAGAGGGCTGAAGGTGATGGCAGTGGTCACTTAGTAGTTGAACTTTCTGTACAGAGCAACATGGAAAGAAATGCAGGGTGAATGAGCTCCTGGTTGGCTTTTCAGTCTAGATGTAAAATACTCTCTTGTTGAAGCTGGCTCACCTGTGCAGAACAGATACTCACAATTGATTAATGTGGATGTCCAGCACTGTACAGGTATCCCCTGATGTTAGCTGCTATGTGTAATATTCTTCTACTCAGTTTTCTAGAGGTAAAACTTAAATGGACTTTGTCTCTTTTGCCATGTTTGTAGAGAAACGCTGTGACCAAAGTGTAAGGGTAGTCTGATAATTTTGATCCGTTTCTAGGAACAAACCTGAGATTATTTAAATACCTTAATTCTGACTGTGCTGTGTTTCAGAGAGAATACATGTTTATGAAGATAAAAAGGAAGCTCTCCAAGCTGTTAAGATGATTAAGGGTTCACGTTTTAAAGCGTTTTCAAACAGAGAAGATGCTGAGAAATTTGCTAAAGGAATCTGTGATTACTTTCCATCTCCAAGCAAGTCCTCTTTGTGTTTGTCTCCGATGAAAACAGGATCATTTACCAGAGGTACGGGAGGGTACTCAGCTGTGTTCAGCAGATGCAATATGCTGTGGTAATTTTCTGAGAGAAAAGAACCAGTCCCTTCACTACCACTGTGCTAATAACAGGACAAAAATTCGGAGCGGTATTTTGAAGCCTCTTAATAATTTGAAATTGGTCTGCTATGATAAAATAAATCTGCTACTTTTTAAAAATTATGGTAATTGTGCAGTTTTGCATGAGTTTTACACTAAAAATACTGCTGCTCTTCTAAAGCTGAAATAGGAACAGGCTGCACTGATACTTTGCTTAGTCATGTGTGGTTATATTTGGTGGGATTTCATTATTTTACTCACGGACTTCAGGAGTTTTAGGTTTGGTAAGGCACAGATAAAATTGCATGAGATATTAAAACTGTATTTAATTGTTAAGTGAGTTCTTAAGTTCAGAAATAAAGTGATAAATTGATCAAATTCCAGTGTTCCCAGTTGCTAGATTCAAGTGACTTGAGAGTCATCGTAACTGCAAAAGCAATTTTGAGTATTCAGAAAATTCTTACTTCTCACTGAACTTTCCTTTTAGATTTGATTAGAAGCAGATTAGTAGTTGTGAGGCTGTTTTAGACTTTAATTCAGACTAAAAAACCATATTGGTTGGTTAGGTTGTATTTTCTTCCCTACCTGTTGTTAATACCCGTATCTCAAAATGGCAATAATCTTTTTTTTAAAAAAAAAAAAAAAACTTCTTTGCATTAAAGATGCAAAGTTAATAGATAGTTTGGATTAAAAGCTTATGCTGGTGGAATGAAAGTAGTGATCACTGAAAAGAGTGCAGCTAGAAGCATGTCACTTGTGTTTTAATAGATGGGTTATGCTCACTTGAGATGGAAACTGCTAACAAGGAGAGGGCCAACAGTTACAAAAGTCCACGTACCCAGGATCTTACTGCTAAGCTTCGGAAAGCTGTGGAGAAAGGAGATATATCAACATTTTCAGAACTGATTTGGAGTAACCCTCGCTATCTTATTGGATCTGGAGACAATCCAACAGTTGTACAGGTAAAAAAAAATAATATATATATATATATATCTGCAAGTTCTGGTCTGGCCTGGTCTAGTGGTTGGCAACCCTGCACTTAGCAGGGGGGTTGAGACTCGATGATCCTTGGGGTCCTTTTCAACCCAGGCCGTTCTATGATTCTATGATAGGAGTTGGAGGCCTGATAAGAGTAACTGGAATGGATGTGGTTCCCTGCTCTTATTTCAGGAAAACTTCTTGCCACTGGTGCAGTTTCTCAGTGTTGCTTGACACCAGCTGGAAGCTAACAGGAGCGTGGTGGTTCTGTCATTCCTAAGGCACCCACTGATAGCTGGGAGTCTGCATTGCTTCAGAAGAGCTGAGGAAATGGAGTGTGCAGTTCTCTAGGGAAGGAGTAGTTACAACCAGTAGTGAGGAGCAGTCTTCTCTTTACAGAGTGTTGATCTCCAAATACCAGTATTTTTTCAATGAAGCAGTGTTATGGAACAGAGGAGTGTCTGGGCTGAATCTAGCTGATCCTGCAGCGCTCCCGGCACAGCCCCACCATGCTGCCATGTCTTCATGTCTTCCGAGCATGCGGTGTGTCTAAAATCTGCTCATAACCTGGCATTAGCAAATGGCAATGATCTCACTTCAAAAACTGATTTCTCAGACCAGCTCTGTGAGCTTGTTGAGATGTATTGCAGCAAACTGAATGTCACATGTTGCGTGTCACATGTTGCGTGTCACATGTTGCGTGTCACATGTTGCGTGTCACATGTTGCGTGTCACATGTTGCGTGTCACATGTTGCGTGTCACATGTACACCCCTTTTCCTGCTCTTCTTATATACTGAACTTTGTATCTCCTTTTATTATTTGACACCTTAATAAACCTTCTTTGCTACATTTTTCCCTAACTCTAAAACCTGACTATAGCTGAATATAAGAACGATGTAGTTATTTTTAAGCGTAGCATGACTATGTAGGTACATGCCTTTACAATATTGTCTGAGTTATTGCATTTCTGAATGTTTACTGTTTTGTAAACTTGTTTTCCTAAGACAATATTAAGAGAGAAAAATCTCCATATAAGACGGTGTGGGAAGCTCAGTTTTCCCCATTAAATCAGTGTATAGGTGTAAGCAAGCTGTGGGATTTCAGTTAATTCTGATTTTTTTTTTTTTCAGGAAGGGTGCAGGTACAATGTCATGCACGTTGCTGCCAAGGAGAACCAGGCTGCTATCTGCCAGCTATTACTGGACACTTTGGAAAATCCTGAATTTATGCGGCTGATGTATCCGGACGATGATAACACAATGCTAAAGAATCGCATCCGATACATTGTTGACCTTTACCTTAACACACCTGATAAAATGGTAAGATTGGAATGCGTGGTAGTTCCTTATTATTATGAAAAGTACTGGAAGGCATTAAGGAAGCATAAGGGAGAAGAAAAGAGAGAAGAGACTGTTTCTAGCAAAAATTAGCTGGACGTGAGTTTTTGTGGGTTATTCCACAGTGCTAAGGGAAAGGATCTGTGATGAGCCCTGTTTGTTTACTTATCCTAGCTTCAAAATAAAAAATACGGGATTGACTTTATCATATTTTGAAATACATGTGATTTTCTCTCTTTAATGTCGCAGGGATTTGATACTCCATTGCATTTTGCCTGCAAGTTTGGGAATTCAGACGTTGTTAATGTGCTTACCTCACACCCAGCTATTGTAAAAAACCCAAGGAACAAATATGATCAAACTCCAGCAGAAGTAAGTCTCTCCGTGTCCACAACCAAGTCATTGTGCTGAAGCAGGGTTTTTCTGCATCAAACACTCACAGGCTGCTTTGTTCGCAGGCTGAGCTACGGGTGTCGTGACTAGAGTGAAAACCTCTGGGAACATTACAAATATTTTGTGTTGATTATTTCCAGTGCAAAGTTCTAGGTGTTATGAGTCACTGCGTTTTCCTTACACTCTCCCTTTTATCGACGAGTGTGTATTGGAGTGTCAGTTACACTCTGACTTAAAAGAACTGGATGGGATGGGTAGAGACCAATGATGTGGCTCTTCAGGAACATCTTGTAGTTGATTGGAAATCTATGTCTTTTCTTTTATTAATAAATAACGAATGTTTTAACAGGTAGTTTGCGAGAGAAGCAAGAATAAATCTGCAGAATTGAAAGAAAAACTAAGAGAGTTTTTGAAAGGTCAGTATTCAGTTTAAACTACATTGGGCATGGGACATACTCTGCCAGATTCTCGCTGTTTTCTGTTGTTGATTTTCTGTAGCATTCCTGTTCATAAGCGATGCTACTGTACAGTACCATAAAAATCAAAGAGAAGCTCTAAAACTGACAAGGAACAGAAAGCTTACTGTGTCTTTTAAATGATGTGATTGGTGCTCTTGTTGTATGGATCACAAGGTTTTCCTCATAGCTCTCTGTAAAGTTGGCACAACCATTATTTTATTCAGCATGTCTAAAGCAGAAAACTTTTAAAGCAAACAGGAGACCTCTACAGGGCAGGAGGTTTCTTGGTCATGTTTGGCGCTCATGTTGTTTCCTTGACATGAAAGCCTTCCCTGTTTTATCACATGCAAGTTTGGGCATCTGTAAAACAGGCTTTGAAGCTGGGTGACAGGCTCTTAGAAACCATTGTATGGAGCAGGGCGTGTATTTTTGCATTTGAGACAGAAGAGAGCGTGGGCTGAAATACAATCTGCAAGCAGCCAATAAACACTGAATCGGTGAATTTGAATTATATAGTTGTACTAATGACATAAGGTCAGATGGTCAAGTATACAGGTGTATTGATATTCTGGGAAGAAAGAACAAGCTAATGCAACATCAATTTAAGAAAGCTTCGTATTATTTTATTCAAGGTCGATACTATGTACCACTTCTGAGAGCAGAAGATAATTCCTCAGCTCCTGTGATAGGTGCACCGTGGTCACCGGATCAGACAGATGAGAATCCCCAGGCAGCTTTACCTAAATACATGGGCAGCCCCAAAGATCCAGTCTTGTCTATACGAGCTTTTGCAGGGCCCATGAGTCCCTCCAAGGTAAGGATCTAGCAAGAACTTCATGGGACATCAGTGCCTGTTTAGTGAAGGTGTAGCTGTGAGCGGGATTAAAAAAATTCTTTGTCTCATTTCTAGAATGTTTGAAGCAGTTTGTCAACTTTATTTACTGAATTCACCTCCACATCTTCTTCTAAATGGAAATAGTGGCAATCAAATAGTAGGTATTGGATAGTTTCAGAAGAGTTGTGCTTGTATAGTAGAAAAAGTCTCTCATTTTTAGGAGGAATACTGGAAAACCAGTTATATGTGCTATAAATTAGTAGGCATTTCTTTGACTCATTTGTTAAATATGAACATGCTGGCAGTGGGACGGCTTTGGCTGCGGTGGGTATGTGAGATGTCATGTGATGCTCGAGCTCTTCCAGGACTGAGTTTCACCACAAGGATTGACAGGATCTTTTCTTCTAAAGATGCTCTTTGGTCAATTTTCTGTTCACCTGACAGAAATGTAAATATGTTTTATACTCTGCAAAAAATTATATGTAGTGTAAGGAAGTAATGAGTTATTTTCATTGCTGGCGGATACTTCTAATGTCTGAATATAAAGGCACAAAGTTTGGGAGTTTACAAAAATCCGTTAGTTCATTCCCTTTAGGAGTGCAAATTCAAACAGCAGGAATGTGATACGATAACTGGTATCAGTCTGTGGAACCAATGATATATAAAACAAAACCTCTCCTTTGCATCTTGGAAAGCACTGACCAGAAGAGCATTTGTCATGAAATAAAAGAAGTACGGTGTTGCAAGACGTGCCTCTTATTACACACTGCACACAAATTAAAACCAGTTAGGCTTCATATCTAGCCAGGTAACTTTGAGGTGGCTATATGCCATCATCATTCTTTTAATAAGCAGCTATGAGACCCAAGAAGTCAGGTGTGAGATGTATCAGTAAACATGCGGGGAGGAATGTCTGTCTTCAGATCCTAAGTGAGATTTTCCATAGCGAGAGTTGAGCAATACTGGTGGCAGAAGCTGAGAGACCGAGCACAGCAAAATGTTTTCTAGACCTGCAGGGAAACATTTAGCCAGCACCAATTTCCTTGCATGTTCAGGTGGAATTGGGTGGGGTTTTTTTGTAATTGTTTCTTTTTTTAAAGGCTGAAGAATTTCGCAGGCTGTGGAAGACTCCACCCCGAGAGAGGGCTGGCTTCTTTCACAACGTCAGGAAATCTGATCTGGAAAGAGGTGTTGAAAGAGTTGGAAGGTATCTAATAGAGAATCAGTACCGAAAATTAACAATAGAGTAATTAAAAGCAAAACACTTGTACTGAGTTGCACAGTAAACACACTCTTTAGGCAAAAATTAATTGCTGGAAATATTTTATGAAGTATATTGCAGTTGGATTTTTACTGCACTTTTATCTAAGCAAAATACTTCAGTTAAAATCGTGGGACCTGGCTGTCCAGCTTTGGAAATAAAAATATATTTTATTTGTTATTGATGATATGGAGAGAATGTTTTTCTCAAATTCAGCTGATTTGTCAGGAGATTTAAAACTATGCACAGAATATTAGTCCGTAAAAAGACAGCAGAATGGAAAGGTCCCAATACAAACGTTCTGCTTTACCTGAGTTGTAGTGTCCTTGCTGTTGAAATACTTTGTATCAGCAGCATGTGCAGCAAACACACCTTGCTACAAGTGCCTTGCATTTCTTCCTTTAATGTCAGCCCTTGCTGCCTCCTATCTTCTTCCAATTAAAAGAAGCAGTTGAATGGAGTATTGTTCAAATTATGCCTATGTTAGTTTGGACTCATCTTTCTGATGTCTGGATACAGTCAGATTAAAATGGCAATATGTACACTGCTAAATGTAAAAACAGTAGAAAAAATGAAAAATGTTCTAGAAAAAATAATTATACTCTGCTTGCTAACAATGTGTTTATGTCAACAATGTCTTCTTGCACTGTTGATTGTTGCAGAATTGTGTTGCCTAGTTGCACATTTATATTCCTGCTAATAGCTGATAAAATGTGTGCAGAAAAAGTTATTGTCAAAATAATATTCATGTCTTCACAAATGATTCGTTTTATTTTATTTATTGCAGGGAGTTAGCTCATGAACTGGGGTTCCCGTGGGTTGAATACTGGGAATTTCTGGGCTGTTTTGTTGATCTGTCTTCCCAGGAGGGGTTGCGAAAATTAGAAGAGTACCTGAGTCATCGGGAAATGAGCGAAAAGGCTCAGCAAGAAACAGGGGAAAATGAAACCTGCAACAGATATAAAACGCCACATCCTTCTGGTAAGAAAAGGGCAAATGTTACAAACAACAGGGTGTACCTAGGGAGAAGAGGGAGGGGAAAAGGCACGGTGTCCTGGGAAATTGCATTCACCTGTTGTGGTTGCTATAGTTAATCCGATACCCAAACAGTCTGATTATATTGAAAAAGTAGCTAACAACAACATGGATGTAGGAGGATTAGAGCAGCTCTCAGTAGATGTTCTTCACGCGATTGTAACCCCTAAATGAAATTCCTGAAGACCTCTACTTGTAGTTTATTTTTACTCAGAGCATTTGGAAATTCCTTGGTAGAGCATGGAATTTTGTGATCTACAGATTCACAATAAGTAGCTTCTTAAAACAGAAGAATAATCCTTTACGCTTCATGGTGGAAGGTGTGTATTTGTTCCTAGCTTATTTGATGGGAGTTTTGCTGCAAATCTTTTTACATGTTCCTGTTACTAAATTTTTTACAGGCAAGAGTAAAAAGTGCTGCAATTCTATTTCTGTTGGAGCGTTTTTGGATGAGGATGATGATGACATGAGCTTAGAAGAAATTAAAAACAGACAAAATGCAGCACGGAACAACAGCCCACCCGTTGTGCTGAAGGAACCCCGCATCAATGCTATCGGAGACGCTGAGTGTGAGATCTTGTCCATGGAGCGTACCAGAAACATCATAGAAACATCAGCTCAGCCCAGGCACTACGAGAAGGGGTTTTCTTCCAGCAAAAATGGATTTTGTAACCCTGTGGCCAGTGAAAGGATAATTGGTGACAGAAAGCACGTGCATGATGGAGAAGATTGCCTTGTATCGCCTGTTTGCAATTTAACGTCAGAATTTGAAAGCTTAACATTCCAACAACAGGTGGGTGCAGGAGAATCAAACAACAGCAGTGAAAAAACCAAGGAGAGAATTCTGCCTGAAAGAACAAGCCAGGTTAGAATGTCCAAAGAGCAGCTGGATAAGACCTGCTATGCGGTTTCACTGGCAAGTTCTTCTGAGCCAAGTGTTACAGGTAAACCTGGAGAGACCAAGTTAAGGACAGAACATAAAATGCCATCAGAAAGGGAGAGATTGTCCGTGGATTCTGGAATCCAGGCTAATGAGGCACAACAGTGTCAAGAACCTCCTTCCCAGAAATTTCTTTTGAAGACTTCACCCATGAACGACAACTCTAAGAAATTATTTCTGCTTGGGTATGAATTGTCTTTTATTTGTCCAGTGTTCCATATATGCAAAATGAGATGCTTTTTGTTAATGATGTCATTACCAGCAAGGTTAAGATTATGTGATACTAAGCAACAATTAATTTAAGTACTCCAATGCTTATACAGTAGCCATGTAGTTCTCTTGCAGTTAATTACCTAATTCTAGCTAAAAGACAAGGAGCAGAAGAACTCTTTGTTTCCCAGTCACAGTTTCACCAGCCTCTGCTGTTTACCATTCACCTGACAGGCTTGGAACCTCGTGGTGAGGCTGGCTTAGGTTAATACAGTGTTCACTACGCTCTTAGGATGTCCTGAAACTTTTGTTTTTTAAATGAGGCTGCTGCATAATAATGGACAGTCACTTCCATCTGGGCCTGCTGGGAAAAGTTCACAGGGAAGCTGAGGAAGTTCAGAGAGGAACACAACCTGCGTGTTTGCTTTTATCAAAATAAGAAGTGCTTTGGAATTGGGATGTCTCTGCCTGGACAAATGTGCAGTTCTCCTGTCATCTGGTTTTGCTTTTATTCTAGGGAGCATCCATCAAAGCTGGACAGTGACGTCTTAGCAGCTATCGAAGCAGTGCAGATTGATCCACAGAAGTACCCTGCTATTTACAGATGGAAACACGAGGTGCAGTCCTACTCTTCATCTGACAGGCAAAGGTATTTCTGCAAAGTCAAACAAATGGGCTGAAATATCATTTTTAGTGGGTTAACTGCAGAACAGCTCCAGCAGCTGTAGGATTTCAGGCCTCACTACTCACAACAACCTAGTTTAGAATACTCAACTGCATTAACTATTAGTGTGCTTCAGTAATTAGCCACCAAAATATTTGGGCTGGTATCTGTTAATAAGGAAATTTTACTGGTTCCATCAAAATCCCTCAGAGTGCGCTGCAGTTCCTGCTAACTTCAGGCTAACTAACAGGCTGTGCAGTCAGAAAGCAGTGCTCTCGATAGCACAAGTGTTCTCCAATTGGCAAAGGTGCCAAGTTGCTGATTTATTGCTTAGGACCAAGGAAGGATCCATGCATTCCTGGTGTCGGTAATTCACTCCGTTGTGGGTGCAATGCAGTTATTTTCATGTGCCTGGTTGATGCACTGTCCTTGTCCCACTCCTTCACTTCTCAAAGTCAAATTCTCTTGTTCCCCACCTACTGTGATTAATTTTTTGAAATAGGCTAATTAATTACTAGGCTTCTTTTCCATTCTTCCTCCACTGTCTGAGAGGTTCAAAGTGTTCTTCTGAAGTGCTAAAATTGCACGCAAGATTTTTAGGTGTAATCACTGTTCTATCACATAACAACGTTTAAAAGCGATACCTTTAATTAATTATCTGACAGTGCCAAAGCTTGCTCTGAAGCCTCCTCCATTGTACAGTGGTACCTCTGCCTAAAGCACAGTGCAAAGACCAGTAGAGCTGTCAGATAAAAAAAAGTAATTCAAAAGGTTTTAAGTTAGCTGTGTGCATACATACTGTAAACCTTAATATATTTTCTGCATCTTATCTTAAGAAATTGCATCACATACCAAAGAAGAGTAATTCACCACTGCTAGAATCAGTCTTTGGTCTCAGTGCCTCACTCCTTAAAATGTTCTTAAAGTTCTTAAAAACTTCTTAAAATTGATTGATAGAAAAAGGGTTTTTTAATTTAAGAAAAAATATTTTGCTCTACTTCCAAAGAAATTTCAAAAACTGGTTCCCATTGATTTAAGAAGACATCTGGCTCTTTCTTACATTATAGACCAGAGCTATCACTTGTGTGGCAGCCACAAGGATAACCTGACAAAAGTAGGTGGGGAGAGAAATCATAACCACCCCAGTAGCTCCAGCGCAAACGAGCCAAGGTCAGCTTTGATCCTGAAGCCCTTTCCTTGAGATGCTTCACAAACACACACCTATTTTTTAATAACCATTTTGGAGCAAATGACATCTCATTAATTAAGCAACATTTCTAGATAAATGCCACATGCTGTGCTGTCTCCTTTTCTTCTCAAACCAGCTACTACCAGTTATGGCTGTTCTCTGCTTGCGCGTTATTTCTAAGGTCTCTACAATGCATTCAGAGGAAAACTGCTCTCGTTATTGCAGTTCTTAATGAAATGCAACATGACTTTGTCTTTCTTTCAGTTGGCCAAGTCCAGCACTGAAAGGAAGATTCAGGTCCCAAAGCACAGCTGCTGGCCCACCAAATGCTTCAGTGTATTCTAGTCCAGGAAGAAACAGTCCCCTGACGGGAAGTCCAGGGAAACATGGCAGTGCTGCCTCGTTCTCTCCAGACCTTGGGAGCCCTGGCCGCTACAGCCCCGCCTGCGTCAACCACTCGATGTTAAAACTGCGCTATTTTTCAGAGCCTCCTCCCCACTAAACTACAATTCGTTTTCCTGAAACTTTAGTTACATTTTCTTTGTTAGAGTGAAGGAAAAAATTACAATGTTACTCAAGTGACACGAGGTTTGCACTTGGCTATTTATTTTTCCTCAATTGAGGACAAATGTATGTTACGAAAACTGAATATATGTCTTTATGTCATATAGGAGATGACAGATTCCTGGTGATATGCAAGGAGTTAGCGAGGTCAGTGCAGTTGTCCAGTAGCTATGGATTTTCCCTTGTTGCCTGCAGGGCAGCGAGCTGAACCTTTTCTTAGAGCTGGTGGTATTTCACTATCACCAGCTGTCGTTAGCACAATGACCTCATTAGCCCTCAATGACTTTTCTTTGCTTGGCCAGGCTGAAGGAAGCACATCATCAGTAAAAATCTTACTAGAAACCCTACTAGAAGAAATTAAGGGCAAGATGTCAAATGTTCTTCCAGGGGAACGTGCAACTGGAAGAGCCTACAACAAAGCCTGGGTAGTGACAGCATTCCAGGGCAGGGTACCAATGTGAAACCCTTCCACATAACCAGAAAGGATGTGTTACAGCCAGCAGGCTCAGCCAGATAGTTGAATACACACACACATATGTGCACACATACTTCTAGATGTATGCATGTATTTACACAGCAAACCTTGAGTCTTAACCTGAGACTGTTAACAAATACCATGATATAATGAGTGTTTTAGTCAAAGGGCACTGTAGAAATACTGCTAATCCTTTCAGTGATAGTTTGAAGAGTTAAAAGAATAAAGTTAGTTGCTTTTCCCCCCACAAAAGAGTTTATCGTTTGCAGATGGTAATTATTAGTTATTACAGAAAAGCACATCAGCAAGAATTTCAGCAAATTCACCAGCAATGTACCCTAATGGTCCAGTCTGTGATACAGTACAGTGCTATGCAGTGACTCGTGATGCAGTCCCTTAGTTCCCAGCTGTTAAGAGAGGGGAGTAAAGGCTACAGAGAGCAGCTAAAAATCGGAGCTGTCATGGTGTCCCCAGGCTGGACGTGGTAACCCATGTCTGTTACAGCACTCAGTGGTGTTAGTCCTTCTTCAGCCTTCCGAAAGAGCCACTCGTTCTGCCTGTACACTGCTGAGGTTTCAAACCTCAAAGAGCTTTCTGTGCCAAGCATGTTTGTAACGTTGCTTGAAAGAAGGCTTCCAGAAAGAGGTCTCTAGTGCTGGTAGCTGTTAAATGTATTATTTTAAAGACTGGGGGGGAAAAAAAAAAAAAAAGGGGGGCAACCCATCTTATCCTCACAACGTAAAACTGATTAGGAAAATTAATTAAAACCTGCTAACGATGTGCTAGTTAAAAGGATGGGTTAGGATTCGCTGGTGCCACAGGGCAGAAGTAAGCAAGCATCTATAACCTTCTTGGACTCTGTCACCTAAATACACACCTGAGGAAGCACTGACTGCAGGCAGGAGGCCACCACGCAGTGCTGGCTCCCACGTGCTGCACTGGGGCTGAGCTGCAGAGGCAGGATGGCAGAAGCCACACGCTGCCGGGCTCCAGGGCCAGCACGTGCTGGGGTGACTGTTCCGTGTACCCTCACACCGGTTCGTTATTTGGTAGAACCCTAAAAAAAAATGCACTTATTGCTTTTGCAAGCTTAACAGTGCCTTTTGTAACATACGTTTTTAATTACACTTTCGTTCTTTTAAAATTAAAGACGTGTCACCCACTTAGAGTGGGGCGCACAAAATAGTTTTTTCTTCTGGAATTTCTGAATTTCAGCTATTTTAACGTCTCTAAGTTTATTTTGTGCAACAGGTCTACACTGTGGAAGAACATTCCTATTTTAGAAATTAATTATTAAAAAAACCACACTTATCGAGATTCTTCTTTATAACAGAAGTCTTTTTCCAGTGATCAGGACATGGGGAAGAGCCATTTTCTCGGAGGACTGCTGTTCAGTGGTACTCCTGGCACTCAGCTTGGCAGACATTAAAAACCCATACTCTACTGCCTTGCCAGGTGAGCTGACTGACTTCCTCACCCTTTTGTTGTTGTGTGATGCCTCCGTGCTCTCTCCCTGCTTTTGCAGGGCTCACAGCCCTACACTTGTAACGTAAAAAGGGTTGGGAGACAGTTGGTTTTTTTTAATAATGAATTCAACATAATTGATGTCAGTCATCATGGAGAAATTACTCAAATGCTAAATGGAAATCATCACCTGGCAGCACGGGTAACAGCTTGAAGGCAAATCCCTGCACTAAGCTGCCGTGCAGAGACCTGGCCCTTCTCCATTTCTCACAGGGCAACATTGTGCTTTCACGAGTTTGTCAGAGCCAGCAGACTGACACTAACACACACAGTAGCACCTTTTCTTTTTGTCCTTTACATTTTTATGTTTTTTCTTTTTTAATATTTCAATGTATATCACTGCTGTGTATGTGTATACACACCAAACCAGGCAGAGGCACTGCCCCACCCCCCGCCTTCCACTTGCTAAGTTGGTTTCAGTTCAGGCCAGAGATTATTTTTTTAATCGTTACACGATTTGCATTTCTCCAGCTGTACTGCATTGTAAGAAGTAGTTTTTCTAACAGACAATATATTTAATTCAGCTATTTTTAAAAAGTAGCAGTTTATGTAGCGACTGATCACTCACAGTTGAGAAGAACAGAACTTGTGGAGACACTGAGTCAGATTGGGGTTGCTTCAGTTCACTTCTAACGGTGCAAAACATCAGGGTTTTTCGTTTGTTTGTTTGAATTAGCCAAGTGTCATGTGAAAAACACAGCTACCTTGCTTTCTATTCAAAAATAAACGAGTGCTCCAAGTGTCAGACTGAGTTTGCTTTATGGGACGAGGTGATAAGCAGCTGGGATTGAGGCCTGGTGCTTACAGCTGTACAGCACTCACTGCCACGGCCTCTGTGCGGGGGGGGGGTGTGCACACAGGGGCCTGACTGCGCCACTATGTAAGTAGTGTCAAAATGTTTAAGAGGGAGATCTGGATACGTTAAAAATTATGCAGAGATTTAATACACTCCCCACACACCTCAACTTACGTACTACTGAAAAAAAGTGGCTGTAATGTGATGGAAAGTACAGCAGTAATAGCAGGGTGGCACAATCCCAGGCTGCAGCAAATGAGAACAAACCCCAGCACAGCAGCTGTGGACACAGAAACAAAAGAAGAAAATCTGCTTACCTTTGGAAGGCCTCAGGCACACAGGAATCTCCAGAGATACCCTCACCTCCACTGCCAGCCCTTAAATGGGGTCTGGGAAGGGGGGGATCCTGGCTCCACCCCTTCTGGCCACACAGGTGCATTGCATTGCATTGCTTGCACCTGAGCTCCCCTGGGCTGGCCCTGCCTTCCCCCCAGGTGCTCCATCACTGCTTCAAGCCCTGACCCAGCTCTTCCCCTACAGCGGCTGATTGCTGTTATGTGTGCAAAGATGTGTTGGATGTGCAGTCTGGCCCGACACCACCAAGGGCTGGGGAGTAGGGGGGAAGACACCTGTGCCACAAGTGCTGGAGCACACAGAGAAGCGCACTTACTGAGCACTGACCTTGAGAAGACTTTTTAGCACCTCTGCAATATTTACACAGCGCACAGAACTTTCATCTTACGGGTCTGGCGTTCCTGTTCCAGGTAGTGGTAACTGACACAACATTTTGCTATTCAACTGAAGGGACAAGAAAGAAAGACAGACCAGTTATTTTATTCAAAACTTTTAAAAAGTTAATAGACAAAAAAACTGATAAATTATTCTCATTGCATCAATGAGACAGACGTCACGATGGCTTCCTGCTGCCCCCACAAGCTGCACTACAACGACCATATTTTATTCCCCACTAGTCCCAGTTTCCTTGAAGTCATTCTGACGTAGCAGTCCTGTACGAAATAAGACGTAGCCTTGTCTTGCTGGGTGGTGTGCCACGACCACGCTTCACACAGCTCTGACTGGAGCCAGCCTGGGGTTTCTCTAAGGTTTTTGGAGATAAGAAAAATCTACAGACGTGTAATGCCTTATTTATGTTCACCGTACTGCACTGTACACACAATCCATCACCACAGCAGACCATGCATACGGAACTTTTCAGTTACAGGCATTGTGAGCTAACCAAACACCAGCAAGATGAAATGCTTCTGAGCCCTCCTCTCAGAAACGATACCTACTTCTTAGCCACCTGTGTTCTTCCTACACAAGTCCAGCTGTGCCAAAGCCAGAGAAAAGAGCACTTTACCTTAACCTAAAGCATTTGCCTGGTGGTTAAAGAAAGCACTGGCCTAGAGAAGCCAGCCCAGAGATGCCCCATCACCATTTGGGCACCTGCAGTTTCAAGCAGCGGTTTGCTCCAATCCTGCAGAACCTGCGACCTGAAGTACTACCGCCCTGAATTCAGCGCTGCTATTTCTCGACACCAAAAGCAAGGTATCCACAAAGAGAAATCCACAGGAGAAAGCAGAAGGAAAAAAGTTTACTCCTTGGAAATATAGGAGTAACGAGAAGAACGTGCAGATAAAACTGCTTTACGTTGCTTCCATCTTACTGCTAAAACGGCATGCCTACATCCTTCTACAGATCAAGTTTTAATTGAAGGCTTTATGAGACTGAAAAAAATAACGTTCAGAATAGCTTAAAGACTTCCTGAGGATGGAGGCACGCTCAATATAAGCAGCAGTTAATTCTAGCACCACAGCTCTGAGGCAGATGTTTTCTTACCCTCTTGATGCCTACAGCCTCCAGGCACAGTTTACGTGAGCTTTTTGGGGCAGAGTGGAACAGGGACACAACAAAAACATACATCCTCGACAGCTTACAAAACCAGAAGCCTTAACCCTTTCTCCTTTTAACAGCAGAATACCCTCAGTTTGTCAACTCCTCTGCAACAGCCGAAACATGCCGGCGCATCTTCAGCTGCAGTGTGCGACACAAGGCTGGTCGTACAGTCCCCATTGCAATTATTTTCCTGCACAAGAAAAATATCCACAGGAGCAAGCTTTGGTTATAGGAATTCACAGGGGAATAAAAAGTTGGTGCTCTTGCAGCTGCTGAGCACACGGACATTCACTTGTTTTGTATTCCACAGCTCAGCTTTGAGTTCTGGGGAATACCTGAGGACAGGACAGCTTCAGGCTTAGAGTTCTCTTCTGGAGTGGAAGGCAGATATGAGTGCGCATGAAGGAGGCAAGGGGCTGAAGGACATTTTAAGACAGCATCACAACGTAACAGATAAAAATCTAGTGGTACTGTAGCCAAATGTACTAGTGCAAAGAGTCCAGAGGCAGCTCCCGGGCAGCCAGCACCTTCACTCCTCAGGTGCGCGTGATTTTATCTGGAGGCATGAAACCTGTGTCACCCAGCGTTCGAAGGGCCACTCTCCCATTTGGCCGTATCACCAGGTGGGTGATGCTGCCATTGTTAAGAGACATTCGCAGCCAGCCTTCGGGGGGGAACTGCAGCGCTCTGTTACGAAAAGAAACAACAGGGAAACAAAAATATTGTTATATATCAAAATATTGTGAATACTGTTATACCAACGTGTTGTTGGCAGCATCACTTTCTGTTCAAGATAAGAAATGAAACTGATGGTCGTTCTGCAGCTTGCATGTAAATGCTCCTACTGAGCCACGTTTGGAAAAAAAAATTCCTGCAATTAATTAATAAAGAAGTGCAGCTTTGGTAAATGGACCGGTGCCAAGAATGTACTTTCATAAGCAGATTCCAGCAGATGGATGCGATTAATGTAGACAGGATTAATTCAAACTGACAGAAGGTAGAAGGTGTAACGTAGTCTGGATGCTGGGAGTGCTCTGAGCAACCTAGGAACAAATAAGGTGACGGATACCCTAGGTTTAGCTGGTCACTGAGCCAAACCCAGTACCACAGAACAGTGCTGTTTAGGGCGGGCAGAGAAAACATCTCACTTCTCCACAGTAGGTCTCCCCAGCAGACCAAAGGCATAAGCAGCACGACTTCTGCTGATAAGACTAAATAGCATAAGTAAAAACACCAGAGAAGAGGTAGTGATGTCTAATTCATTCTAGTTACCAGCGTGTGCTGATGGAAGCCATTCACTACGACTGCTTCCCATCAGTTACGCTGCTCCCCAGACATGAAAGGAACGAGCACGCAGCGCGCTCTGTAGGAATGCAGTCTCATGGATCTGCCTCGTCTCCAGCTCAAGTTCCTAACGGAACGGCCTCAGGAGGAGTTCAACCAGCTGCAGCAAACAGCTCCAGAAAGTATGAAGTTGACTCAAACATTTCAATCTGGTGCCAAGGAATAACCTGATCTTGAGTCCACAGCCATCTTTTAGAAAGGCTAAAATAAATAACAGCCAGTCAAGCTGGACTCAAAAGGAACAGTGCAGATTGCGTTCAGTTGCTATGAGATAGCCTGAAATGGCAGATACAGCAGGTAAGGTGAAAAGAAGATGGAAGAAACAGCAACGAGAAAAAGCATGCAAGTATTTCAGAAGAAGCCTTAGGAGCAGAAAGACAATCCCTCTGGGCACAGAAAAGAATACTCTGTGTACCTGATCAATAACTTTAAGTACAGCCATTTCCAAGAGCTCTAAGCAGTCTGCAGAGCAGACAGGCTGCCACGTAACTAGCTCAGCTAAAAAAAATTAACTGAAATTGTTGTGGCTATTATTCAGATTAAAGTTTAATCATATCTGTCCTGCTCAAAACACATTATCTCACAAGACAGCATTTTGCTGATGAGAAAGAGGAACCAAACAGACTCAGGTGACTGGATACGGAGACAGGCAAAGATGCAGAACTGTTTTCTCCTTCACAGCCACGCAGACTCTAGCTGAAAGATGCCCTCTCCCATCCAATCCTACGCTCAATGTTACTGCAAAAAGCACGCTAATACCGTATGTACATAATGCAAAACACCTAGTAAGGAATTCCCCAAACTCAATCCATCTTTCATTAAGTAAGATCAAATCTCCCCAAAAACAGGCACCTAGTTCGACGCTCTATCTGTTGTCCTTCCCAGCAGTCAGCACGGGCATGGTCTTCAGGTTTATGTGAAGCAGAAGCACATGGCGTTAAAGAGACTGCTCAGACACCACAGGGCATCCAGTCTCACCAATTTCGCCATTTGCACTTGAAAGTGTTCTAATTTTCAAATGTTTCCTGTATCTCCAAATTTGCCCCGTGACAAAGCTGCAGGACCAGCTGCTCCTGCTGCAAGCACCCATCTGCAGCCACCTCTAACATGGCACACAGAGACCTCCCAGCTCAGCCAGCGCAATGAACACACCAGCGCTAACTCAGCAGGACTCCACCTTTCAAAGAACACAGGTGAGCACGCAGCCCGACACATACCTGCAGACAATGTAGCGGATCACATTGGCATGACACACAAAGATCTCGTAGCTGTCTTCCTCCTGCTTTACATCAGCTCGATGAATGAAGTTTCGAAATGCAGCCTCAATTCGAGCTCCGTCTTCGTAATACTGCTAATGGCACAGAGTTCAGATTTAAACACAGCTCAGAGCAGCGTCTGCACGTTGGTTACATCTTCTAAAGACTTCTTCTTTACACGGATGCAGACTTGAGGCTCAATTAATACACAGAGATTTTAAATTATTTTAGGGGTTCTGTACGCTTACTGAGGAGGAAAAAGTATGCAGCTATCTAAGGCCCGTGATGAAAAGCATCAGCTCGCCACAAGTTATTGCCATTGTCCATTTAAAGTACACTCAGAAGTATAAAAATGAAAATACATAAAGCAAAGTGTAAGTGAAAGGTTACCACAGCTTCTGGTTTCCAGTGGGAGACGGGAGGGTCTGGCTCTATAGGTGCTCCTTCTCTCAGCAGATCAGTGCTAATTTTTTTGACACCTAAAACATGAAATACACGTTCAGAAAGGAGCTGTTATGTCCCATGCTCCTGCAAACATGCCCACAGACTGCACAGCCAACACATTTTTTCATATTTTTTTTTCCTGATGACCTGCAACAGTCTTTGCTTTACAAAATCCATAAGGGAAGAGCAACCAACAGAGCTGAGCTGCACAGCAGCGCACACAGGTGCCAGTGACTCACTCAGAGTGGCAGCTCCCCTGGATTTTTTAAAGAGAAACTGGCAACAAGCAGAAGGAAGGCTGCCAGCTTCTTTACAGACATGGTCACACACTCTAGAAGTTGATCACTAACGGCTCAACTACACCGTAACTCAAGGACAAGCTCAGAATCCTACTGGCAGCAGCCTGAAGGATCAGAAGATACGGAGAAACCAACAGAAGTCACTTACCTGGGAGATATTTGCTTATAATTTCAGTTGTTTCCGTTGCTCTGGTCATGGAGGAGTGGATGATCTGATTGAACTTTAACCCCAAGCTTGCTAGTCTGTGTCCCGTCAGTTCAGCCTGCTCTCGACCTTAAGAAAATAAATCAGCAAATTAACAAACGCAACCCATTGGTTAAAGAGAATTCTACCTCAAGGGTCGTTATGGGGCTCAGTTTAAGACACAAGCCACAGCCAAGGGAAACTGTACTGGGCAGCAGGAAAATCTGCTCCAAACCCTTATGATAACTGGAAACTTCCTTTATGTTTTTTTCAGAAGCCAATGTTTTCTGAATGCTGTAAAGCGAGTTTCAATTTTTGGACTTAGAGATTGAAAATTGAGAAATCACCTTTGTACCATCTTTCCGTTACAAAGCTTCTGTAACACGGATGAAGCTTTGGCAGCAAAAGCCATAGGAGAGCTGGGCTACTGAGCTGCACTGCTGAGACAGCGGCTCACACACAAGGCCGTGCTTAACGTCAGGAGCACAGCTCTTCCAGGCCTACGTACCAAGCGGGGTCAGAGTTCTGTCCTTATCGGCGCGGCCGTCCAGGTTGTACTGCGAGTGGCGGATGAGGAAGATGTGGCGCGTGGCCCTGGCCCTGCAGTGCTCCAGGCGGGAGCTGAGCTCCTCTTCCCCCGTCTCCTCATTCTTCTTTTTGAGGTTGATGAGAGCCAGCGGTTCGCGCCTGCGCAAGCACATTTGGAACTCCAGTTTTAGGAAGGAAAACTTGGAGATGGGAATTTTACAGATGGATAAGCCTGCTGTAGTTACACACATCTGAAGCACTGGAATGGACTACTTAACCAATTATATCGCAAAACGGATTGAAACCATCGTGCTGGAGCTATAAATAAAACCCTGCGTTCAAAAAAACCCAAACACATGAATCCCATAGGCTAAGGTTTATAACTGACAGGTAAATCCAATACATTCGGAAACAGCCACCGCTAAATGAATTCGCAGCTCCCACAGCACAGCACAGCGCGGCCCCCCAGCACAGCACAGCACAGCCCTCCCTGCACAGCACAGCGCTGGGCCGCCCGGTGCCGGCAGCCGCCGCTCGGGGCCGCGCTGAGGCCTGGCGGCAAGATGTCGGCGGGGTGACGGCAGCGCGGGGCTGCCCTCGGGGCTCCCGGCCCCGCTCCGCCCCCACGCAACAGGCGCTGCCCCGGCCGCGCCATTCCCGAGGAGCTCCGACCGAAGGACGCGGTGCGCTCCGCGCCGCGATCGCCGCCGCCCCCTCCGCCCGGCCCGGCCCCCGGCCCCGCCGCCCCCCTCCGCCCGGCCCCGCGCGGTCCCCTCGCGCCGCCGCACGCACCGGTCCCAGTTGCTGTCCCAGAAGCCGCCGCCGCCCGCGGGCCGCTCGATCCATCCCGGGCCCGGCGGGCAGGAGGCGGCGGGCGGCAGCAGCAGCAAGCCCTGCGGCGCGGCGGGGGCGGGGGGAGCGGCGGCGGAGCCCCCCGAGCGCGGCTCGGCGTCCCCGCGGGCCGGCTGCTTGCCCACGGCCACGGCGGAGAAGAGCACGGAGCCGCCGGCCAGCCCGCAGGCGGCCAGCGCCAGGGCGCGGCGGAACGACATGGCGCGGGCGGCGGCCGCGTGCCTCGCTCCCACGCCCCGCCCGCCCCGCGCCGCCCCGCCCCGGACGGAGCGCCGAGTGGGGCAACATTCCCCGGCAGCCGCGAGGCCGCCCCGACAGCGCCGCGCAGAGAGAGCACCGGGGCCGGGCTGGAGCCGCCCCGTGCAGGCGATGTCCGCGGCAGAGCAGCTGCGTCCCGCACAGCTCCAAGGAGACATCCGCTGTAGGCCCAAGGAAAAGACGTTCAGTCACGGTTGGGCAGAGCCTGCCTTTAAACCACCGAGCTTGGGTAGCACTACACCGCACATCTCTGCACGATGTACCTTGCTTCAGTCACCACTTCCTTCCTTCGTAAAGGCTTCCTTCTGCTTTCTGGATCAAGAAGAAAAACAAGTTGTCATTTCTGTGGTCCAACCGACACGTTCCTCACCTGTGGTTCTGTCAGCATTTCACCTTTAGGCCCCAGCCCCGAAATACCTCTGACGAGGCAGGAGAACAGCGGCTCTCCAGCTCGGCCCGAATCCTGCCTGCCCGTGCCCGTACGGACACACTCAGTGTCTCAGTGGTGGCTGCGGAGCCCCAAGGGCCGTAACACGGTTCTGTCCGTCGCTCTGGCAGCCCCGGGCCCAGCAGCACGCTGTGTGCGCAGCATCAGCGCTGAACTGCAGATGATCTCACCATCAATAATTTAGAGCTTCGTATGAACCTATTTGCAAACTGAAACCCACCGACTCCTTGGGGAAAGATGAGCAGAACAGGGTTCTTTTCCTTCTGAGCTGACGTCCGAATTCATGGCTCATTTCTACCTATTAAATTCAGTTTTGCAAGCGCGCTATTTGCCATCTTTCAGATTTTTTTATATTTAACCATGCACTCTTCCAATTCCCATCCACCTATTCGAGCTGCAGGTCCCCGGCCTGCAGAGTGCGCTTCTGCAGTGAGCACAGTGGCACGGCGCAGCGCTCGCAGCCGTGCTGCAGCAGTGAGCGCGGAGCCGTGCACGAAGGGCTGCCCCGCGCACAGCCCCGGGCCGAGCACGGCCCTGGTGCTGCAGTTGGGGCCCTCCCCAGCTCTGAGCCCAGCGTCCTTCCCCCACCCACCGCTCCGTGGCTCTGTTTCACGCACGCACAGCGCATGCCGCGCCAGGGCCCCCCGCTCCCCGCAGACCAACTGCGGCCACACCGCTCGCACGGAGCACAGGCTCTGAGCAACGTTTGCTACAGGCTTGATGCTTGTTTCCATCCTTCTTGCCTACCTCTGTCTCTGTGGCTAAGGTACCGAGCGTTCTTCTAAAGCACTGAGCGTTCTGTTTCGTCTCGCGTAGCTTTAAAATTCCTGTTTGTTATTTTCTTTAACTTGGAAGTATTAGCCCTTATCACAGAGACACTGTGTTTATACTGTATATCCTCTTTCTCATCAAGAGCTGAGGAGAAAAAAAAGCTTATTTTGAAAACTTCCCATCCAAATCTCCAGAGAGAGCACTCCTCTCTTTCCCCAGCAACTGACAGAGGTGCCCGTGTGCCCTTATCCCATCCCCTGCCCGGGGCCAGGCTGAAGCCAGATGGGACTAACACTGCAATTCCTTAAAAAAAACCCTCTCCGTTGCTCGAAGTCTAAAACCACATGTTCCAGGTTGCAATTTCAGTGTTACTACAGGAGCGCTGAATGCACAGAATGTCCAACGTGAGATCAGAATCCCCATTCCCACAGAGGGAAGTCTGCCAGGAGTGAGGCCAGCACCGGCTCCCAGCAGGGGACTCGGAGAGCGCCTGATGACCATCGTAAGCAGCAGTCAAAAGTGTTTTCTCAGCAAAAAAATGCACTGCTGAACACTTGGCAAATCTCCCTGTGCTAGAAAAGGAAAATGGACAATATGATTGCTTGCCTCAGTGCTGCATTTTGGATGTCATTCTTCTGTGATAGCACTTCACCGTCTCCTCGGCAGATGCTCACACTGCAGTTTAGTTTTGGTTGCTTTAGGGACTGTCGTACTTACACTCTTTATGTGCAAAAGCGTTTCGAGATTATCTTTGAGAGTCTTATTTTGCTCAGTAAATCCAAAAATATTATTTTTAATTTGATGAGGCTTACCGTTTTGTAAAGCTTGAATTCAGCTAGGTTGAAAAAACTCCAACAACTTGTTGAAGCGTTACCAGCAGGTTGAGCACACCGTCCTGCACTGCATTAGCAGCTGCTTCACTCCACGCTCTCGGCTTGTGTGTTTGTTTTAATATTCACGTGACTACAATGCTAATCCCGTTTCATTGTGTTGTGTTTCATCTGGGAGCAGAAAATCCCCCTAAGAGGATAACCACCTCCTGATGGTGCCCACTAATGGAATTACTCTGTTAGCCCAACAGCAGCACGCTGGTGCTACTGATACCCACGGGGCGCTGCTCAGGGCTGATTCCAGTGGGGTCATCCCAGCTCCGTGGGACGCAGAGCTCTGCCACAACGGGTGCTTAGGGCCGGCTGCGCTCTGGGCTGTGCTGCTGCCAGAACTAGGCCGAGCAGGAGGCAGGGAGCCGGCGCGGCTGTCAGGGAAGTCGGCACGGATGCCGTCTGACAAATGATCACAGAATGGTAGAATGATGGTGCTTTCTCCTGGCCGGCAGCAAAACCTTATGGCAACAGCAGGAGCAACGGCAGCTCCCGGCCTTAATGTCACTGCACAAGGAATATGAAGAACTCCTGTTTCCTGCATGGGACCCGGATCGCTACAGAGATGAGTCAGTGTTTGGATGTTCACCGTTAGCTGCAGGGAGAGCAGGGGCAGGTCTCTAGCCTACAGCTCGCAAGAAAAATGTATGAACTGCCAGGCATTTTTTTAAACAAAACCAGTAGAGTAGGAAAAGGACACTGGAAATGAACAAAATGCGTTCGAAGTGAACAAAATGTGACCCCGGATACCTTTGTTCACAATGTATCACCTCGCACGATACAAAATACAGCTGCAAAGTTATGAGCTAATAAGAGGAGAGAAAGAAAAGGAAACGTGAGGTCACTGGACCCAGATGCATGCAGACACACGCTGCGGGCTGACTGCTGGCCTTCCTGGAGGAAACACTGATGTCATCCTGGCTTGCTTCAGCCCCAGCAAAATTTAAATGACATGCTAGTTTAAACTACTGGGTTATAAAATGATGTCTACTTAAGCTCATTTAATACATGTTTTAGAGAGCAAGAAAATACTGCTTTTAAGCATCATTGGTTTGTGTGACTTGACAAGTTAAAAAAAAAAAAAAAAAAAGGTTTGGAAGCTGTGCTATTGGCTCTCTGACCGTATCTGACTGCTCCACCGAAGAGCTCAGCAATACCACGCAAGTACTGTGTTGGTTAAATACAACATAAAATCTATGGAGATTTTGGCATGAAAGGAAGCCTACACAGATCCATGCCAGAACTGATTCAGATCTTGAATTCAATCTAGGTATTGTGAGTCACACACTCAAGGATCCTTCAGCTTTCTCTTGGCCACAAAACTGAGAGAAGCTCACTTAGGATGGGAGACTTGCCCTCCTCCCCAGACACCCTCTCCATAAACTTACTTAAAATGAGGTTTCACCTTATCTAGGGCACAGAAAGTCAGTCATGAAAGACTAACCCCCTTCTTCATCTGGAGCTCGCAGCCGCCCTCTTCCTGGCTGAAGTAGACTGAAAGGAAATTTTTTATCAGTGCTGGGTATCACCGGCAAAGAGAAGTATCTCAGATAGAGCTGTGAGCAACTCATCTTTCCCGAGGCTGCCTCTTTCCTTACCCCTTCAGTAAAGTGTAAGGCCATTTAAAACGAGGACGTTTGTGTTTCCCAAACACTAACATTCAGACTTACAAATCAAAAGACACGCCAAAAATGTTATTTGTCAAAGACTGAATGGAACATTTCTGAGCTGGTAAACTAATTATACTAATACCGGCTCCATCCCTTTCATTAGGGAAAGGCATCCAGTTCTGCCCCTGAAGTCATACTCATGAAACTAAGGGTTTCTAACAAAAACACTAACGCTGCGTTATCTAATGTAATGCTCTAATAAATAATGATGCATCACGCCAGAAGGGTTTCATTGGAAACAGATGGTCTAAGGAATGGAAACATAAGCAGAGTATTTTAGTGCAATCGCTATCCAGGAAACAAAAAGGGATTTGGTATTATTGCCTCAAGAACAGCTCCCTCCCAACCTTTCTGTCTTAGTTATCAGTAAACTTTGATTCTGCTAACAAACAGTGCTGCGGATTGCTCACAACCATGGAACAGGGCTCAGGCATTTCTCTGAATCCTGATTAGTAAGTGGGACTCTGCTTTTGCAGTGCTCAGCTGATCTCTCTTTACAACCACTTTTTTTTCCTGGCTTAGAAAACAAAATGGATTTGGAGCTGTGGTGAGTTTCCCAGGGTTGCATTTGATACAGCCGCTGCCGAGCAGTCTGTATTTAGGCCCCAACCCCAGCTCTGAGTTCAGGTGCATGGGGAAACCATTGCAAGACTTGGGACGTGGCATTCACTTAGCAAGAATGGGAGCACAGAGCGCTTGCTCAGAGCCGCCCGCCTTCAAGCACAGGGATCACCCTGAACAACCGACCTCCTCGGCACTGTGCCAACGTTTAAAAAAATCCCATTTGCAGGAGAAACCATGACCTTATTATGTGCTCATTGGGCTTATACCTCTAGGGAGAACACCAGCGGAAAGATGCATTTGTCTTAATGACAGTACTTCTCAAGGCCAATGGACGTAACGTGCACCCATGTGGCTGATGTGGCACAGACACAGCCCTTCCTCTGCCGACAGAGATGAGCACAAGATGAGACTGAGCCAGGGCCATCTCCTGATAGCGTGGCTGAGAGCCAGCAGTTCCGAATAAGAGGAGTTAGTACAGTTCCTATTTGTTCAGAGTTTATTTTTGCCTGAACGCAAGACACCAAGGTTAGGACCAAGAGTCTAATTGGTTACAAGGGCTCAGCACCTGGAGTAGCTGAGCTGAATCCTGTGGAATTATTTCAAACTTGACTAAGTAGGGTTGAGATCTGTCTGTCCTGGAGCGTAACAACCCCACCCCAGAGCCACATCTCCCACCTGGGAGCAGCACGTATTGATGCTATTTCAGCTGAGGTGCTTGGTTCTTGTTGTATCAACAAGGAGAAAATCATGGAGAGCATCTTCTCGTATTACAAATACGACTACACGTTGTTTTTCTGTCTCCGTCCCAACACTAATAAGCGCAGGACCTAATTATCCCCATTTATAAATAACTTTCCTCATCCTACTGCTGTCCAACAATGTTCTGGCAGGCACCCTCAGCAGGAGATTTGAAATTATGTCCCTGCCAAAAGCTCTTGCTGCTGCTGAATCACAGCATACACAATTAAAAGGCTGTGGTTCATATTATGTATATCTACACACATACATATATATGTAAATATGTGCACGCGTGTGTGCAGTGACTTGGAAATTCTATACAGTATTTGCCAAATACAGCCAGTGTCAGGGAAGTAGCCACCTGGCTTCAAACTAAATGCGTTCCTGAACGCCTTTGCTGGAATTACCTTACTTGGGGAATTCCTTTTACAGTGTATTGCCCTGGGATTTTTATGGTGCAGGTGACAGACACATGGCACTGTAGGACTGGTTGCTGCTTAAAATCAAAACATGCATTTTATACAAAAAGTCTCTCTCAGAGACAAATGCACAGTAATCTGAATTGCCAAAAACTAATGGCTATCCTGTGAGGACAGAGCTTCATCTGAACTTTCTCTGCTGGCTTGTTTTCTGCCCCCAGACAAATCTTTTCAAGGGCTCTGAAGATTTATGTTATTGCTCTGCCTCACAGCCCTGCCCTGGTCAAGGCCCTGCCTACATTATAACCTTCTGACATCCCGAAATAAAACGATGGGAATCCATCTGGAGAGGAAGAAGAGACCTTCTATGTACTTAACAGCATGCTGCCTGACCCAGCCAATCCTTCACGCTGATAGAAACCGGAGGAAACTTTTCTTGCCAGCAATAAAACCAACTACTCTTTGCTCCCTACTGACACTGTCTATTCCCTTTCATGTCAGCTGAAGGTATTTTCTTTTCTCTTTTCCATCACCTCTTTTTCCAGCTCTCACTCTGTGTTCTGTGCCATCACAGCACACTGCAATGGCCCCACAGCTATGTTACTGTATTTCTGCTCAGCAATTTTAATTATTATTATTATTGTTGTATTTATGCACACCTATTCCAATAAGCAGGCATGGAAAAGCTGAGTTGCTTGAGGCAATCAAGTACACGATCCCTTGGAATGAGGACAGTGCTGTGGGGGTATTATGAAGAGGGTTTGGATTATAAGGATTATAAGGAAATATGCAAGAGGTCAAGGGAATAATCAAGGCAGACATTTCTATCGTATCTTTACCAAAACAGCCCTTCAAAGTCAGCGCTAAAGAGCAAGACTACTGTCAGCAACACCCATCACACGCACACCCAAAGACTTCTTCCCAAGAATGCGTCCTGAAATGATATTTGAGGTTAAATATGCCCCCGATCTGCCCCGTTGCTCCCGGGCACCTTTGGGACGCATCCGCTTGGCTCCAGCCCACAGGCTGCACAATGATGGGATTCTGGCCTCTCACAAACACAACGCATTTGTGAGGCCGGGAAGTCACATCCCCGTCTGGCACGGAGCAAGCAGGCATGGAAAGATGTGCAAGGTCAGCAGCAGTTTGCAGCGGAGCCGAGAACTGGTGCCAAACTGCCCGGTGCCCATTCCTGTGCCTTAATTGCAGACCATGCTTCCAGCTGAACATCTAACTGGTGTGGCTCAACGCTGGGAAAGTGCCAGCAAGACAGCAGCACAAAGCACGTGCCTCTTGCTACAGAAGATTGTGGCCAACAACACGGCAGTTTGTCTGCATGCTGTCACAGTGCACCCAAAAAGCTCATCATAACCATAACCATAGCCAAAAAGCTAATCACAACCAATATCTACTAAGAAGTACTTACCTCCTTGGTTTTACATATATTATTTTAGACATATTTCAGTGAGAAATGAGGGCCGGTCCTGAGCCCAGATGGATTGCTAACATTGAGGCTGCAAAAATAGGATCGTGCTCTTATTGAATTTCGTCAGATATTGCAGTTTCTACATAGTGAGTTTTTCCTAAGAAAAAGTAGCATTGGTTTGTATATATTGAAAACAAACAAAACCCCAAAAAAGCAAAAACAAAACAAAACCACACGCTCTGCACCCTCATGGCTGGAAGAGGTTTTTGAAACATACGCTCCAAGGTAGGTGTGCTTTGCAAATGGCACACACAGGATCTTTCCAGTTCAGATCCATTCAAGCAGGGGATGCAGGAATAAACCACTGCCCAGGAGACACTTACCTGCACGCTGTGGGGAAGGACAAGCCAGAAAGCAGGAGAGCACTGCTTTGGTGCTCCACTGGTACACCTGCATTCCTCCTTGCTGGCTGCCACTAAAAAGCACACAGATGAAGATGTCAAGGTTCTGTTAGTAGGGAGAGAGGCTGCTTTAAAAACAGAGTTGGACAAAAAATTGGATTGTTTAGGAAAGACTGGTAAAGCTCAGCATTGCCCACACTACTCAGATGCTGTCCTCTCAGGCCAGCATTTTTATGATCCAGTACCGCAAGGATAGGACGTCAGTCCTTTACAGCCCCTGCAAATAAATGGTCACATTACTGTATGAAATTCCTCAGAAAAAAATGCATGTCTAAAGGGCAAACAGGATGGCAACACAGCATTAAATAACTTGTATGAAAAAAGCAGACGTTAAGAATCCTCCTCACAATCATGAGACACGTCTCTGCCTCAGAAGACTTTTCTCTCTCCCTAGGTAAGATCTGCTGCCTGAAGCTTTGCCAAAGTTCCCGTTCTGTATCTAGCCCGTATCAAGAATACCACATGCCTGCTGGGAGAAAAAACCACCGGGCAGGAAGGAACCATTCTGCCCGTTGGAAAGAACTGGTGGATCAATGCCAGCCAGGCTGAAGGATTCTTGCTGTCAGAGCTGGCTCTCCCACGGCCACTTGTTTCAGGCAATTTCTGACAGCTCACCTGAGCTCTCAGCTCCCCCTGGCAGACAGCCCACCCGCTGCTTCAGCTCTCGTTTGCAGATCTCAGCACTGGGCTGCTCTCAGGGATCCCTCACGCTCTTACATGTTCCCATGGACAGGCCCAGCTCCAGGAACGCTCAGGGTCACCGTCTGCTGCTGAGGCAACCACGTGGCACACAGTGAATACGGGGTTAGGAGCAGCAGGGCAGACCACTGGGGTCTTCAGGTCCCACAGCTGAACTCACACGTGGCTTCAGGAGAAAAAGCAAAATTCATCATGCAGAGGGCAAATTCATAACACGAGTGCAGATGTTAAAAGAGGGGCACAGCACCAGGGCGAAAGGAAAGCTCTCCAATGTTCTCCACTTTCTCCAAGCTTCCACCAGTGCTTTCTCTCCTCTGAATATCCCTTGAATTGGTGGGCATACCTACCGGCCTTCCACAGCACGGAACATAACCACTGGCAGAAACACTGTTTTCAGTCTGTTTTATTTGCTAACGTTTTCATAAGTATTTTTGGTTTTGTATTTTGCTGCGGATACAACCATTTCTTTTTCTATCAACACAGACCAGTTCCATTTAAAATACACCAGATAGGGACACCTATAACTACTTTGACTTGAATATATGTACAGTTATGTATACATTATATACACATAGGCATTATATATATATACATATATATATATACACATATATATAAGGCACTGTAAAATGTACCATCACTTCTCTGAGACTCTTTAATTTGCAGAAGTAGATCGTATTTCTTCATATAATTTGAAATGTCTAACCAAGGAATCTTTCAAATGTTCCAGGGTTATACAGATATCAGCTGTGAAATAAGCCTTACTTTAAAGCTCAAGTTATTGTGACAAGATGAACAAAACCTATTTTGACAGTAACTCTAATCCATTTATTATATAACTGCTTCTCTCTTAAAAGATATATTCACCTGTATAAATAGTTTCTTTTGTCTCTCCTTATTATGTTCCAAAATGTGAACTGAAACTCATCCTGCAGAATAAAAAAAAAACAATGATGGAGAATTGAATATAAACGTGGATAATTTATCCATTACTTAGAGAGAGGAAAGCCAAGATCTCTGTAAGCCAACATGTCTTTAAATAAAACTTACTAAAACAGATCATGACCTTACGCAGATCTGTTTGACTTAGTGTCAATGGAACCTGTTGATTAAGTTTTTGGACATGTAATAAGGTAACCTCTGCCGCTACGGCACACAAATACGACTGGTATTTATAATGAACATGTTTGAATGGGTTCTTGCTCAATATAATTAGTCTACATATGTAAATTACAGCATCGGAAATCCTGGAACAGCTGCTGTTAGGAGAGTTCAGCAATTATGTGAATTAGAAGCCAATCTTACACATCCAATGGACGTATTTCCAAAGAACAGAAACAAATGAAGATAGATAGATGAAAAGTCATACATCTTTGGGATGCATAAATCCAGATATCCTGGACAGAATGTTTTTTCCACACTACTCTGTAGCAACAATTCCCAATTGTGCTGGACCACAGGATTCCTATTAAATCCCACAACTTTAACAACAGACCCTAGGAAAAGCTTCACTTCGTGTTGTCCCTGTACTACCCGCCGTGGCCCCAAAAGCGTGATCCACTGGTCACAAGTAGGAGGCACTTTTTAGAAGGTTCTTATTTTCTACTCAAAGCACCTTGAAGATGAGCACCTGCAGTCACTTGGTTTAATATTTTGACACCTGTGGGTTCTGCACTGGAACTGGCCTGCCCAGTTCACAGCTGTTTCAGTTCACGTTTTGCACAAGCAGAAATGAAAAGGGGCAGCACCCCACGAACCGACCCAGCACACGAGGGCACGTCAGGCAGAACGCACCAGGGACACCGGACACTTTAAAATACTGAAGTGACTCAAAGGTTTAAAAATATATATATGTATTACGAGAGCCACAAAAAGGGTTACAGACAGAGCTCCACAAAGCCTGCACGGATACATTCCAACAATTCAGGTGGCAGAACAGGTGAAATACAGACCATAAAAACGGTTCAGCATTAACCTTCCAGACTGTCAGGGACAGCAATCTTAACCTCATCTTTCCCACATAAAAATAAAAATTGAATATATATATATATCTATATATCTAGTCTGGACCACAGATACAGTCCAAAGAAAACCACATTGCAGTTTGCACATTAGGCTCGTAGGAGAACAGGCATTACCCGAGGAGCACCACGGTAACGCCCACAGCGTGATTATCTCAGGCCAAGCTGATGTGACCTTGTGCCTCGTTAGCAATTTCAGAACAGCAACACAACACAGTTCATTTGCTGCACATGGCTACTAACACAGCTCTGTGCAACCCTTAGAGCTTTAACCAAACGATGCAATTACATCCGTTTTAATTTAAAAAAGAAAATGCAAATGTAAGATATTTGGGCAGTTCCTGCTATCACCTTTCTTTAAAATTCAGGACTTGAGGACTTCTTGGATGTGCTTGCTTACAGACACAGCGCTCAGACTGTACTAATGACCTCCAGGAAAAGATGCCTCCCTGAGGCTTTTTCCTTTGTTACCTCCAGGTTATGTCTGCGTCCAGTTTTGACACGGGGGCCAAACGCTGGTTGTGTATCAGTGCAGTATTTGGCCCAAAGTTTCAAAGTCTTTGCTATACAGACTTTCCTATGAGGTCAAGAAACAAAGCAGTAAAAAAAGAAAATATTAAGGCTTCAAGTAAAAATATTTCCTCTCTCTCCCACCCATGTAGTAAGGTACATTTAATTTCATAACGCTCAATATATTATACAATTAAAGATACAGAGATCCAACTTTTCAAGGCAGACTGCACTACAATGGAAACCTGGGGGCTAAATGGGAGTGTATGAACAGGGAATGAACGGCTAATGAAATGCAACATGCGATGAACATTGATGCATAAACTAAAAACTATTGCTGTTTTTTCCAAAAAGTAATACAATCCGCAGCTAAAAATAAAAACACGTTGAAAAGCTTTAAGACTTCTGAACATGAAATAAACATGACAAAATCAAGAAGCTACTTTATAATATGTGTTAACTTGTGCTGGATTTTCATAGCTGATCCCACCTACTGTAAATCAGCATCACTTGCTTAGCTTCAATGGAGCCACGCCAGTTTGCACCACCTGAAGATTTGGCTGCAGTGCCTGTAAAAACTGAGGGTCTGGGCAGAAGAAGAACGTGGCTGTTAATCTGTGAACTGTTTGAAGAACAGTATTTTAACAAGGGGGGATTCTGCTCCTAAAGCAGATGCAGTAAGTAGGTCCCCAGTCCTATAACAGGAGCTATGGACGCAGGTGCTTACATTTAAGAGAATGGCTGCAGGTTCAGTGCCTTGGGTGGGAAGGAGGCTGGATTTGCTGCATGCAATCTCCTGTTAACAGTTCTGCTCAGCTTATTCTGTCAGAAGATTTGAATGATTTACTCCAGGCTATGTGCACTGAATTATATGCAAACCTCAAAAGAAAAAGAAAAAAAAAAGACTTTGGTACCATTGTAAACTTGTTACCATAGCCAATGCGTCTCCACTGTGGCCAAATCTACCCACAAAATATTTAATCCTTACATCTGAACCTGCAATGACACAGTGCACTCATCCATTCCTCCCTATCCCCTTCTTTCAAAAAGCACCCGGGATATCAGTGCTTTATATGTACACCACTGTGTTCAGTCTTACTGAGAAATTCTTCTGTCATGAACTAATGTAGTTAACCTCAAAGGCTCTCTGGCCCTTCAAGTTCCTCAGTAGCCTTTTCTTTTACAAATGCAGGAGAAAGAATGACCAGAGCGGAGCATCACTGGGATGCAAATCTCAAATACAACACTGGTGCAGACTCCCAGCTTTGCTTGCACGTATTTCACTTACATATTCAGAGGTACATGATACGTGCCCTCGTCTAGATGAGTAGCTCGCATTCTGTGTCACTCATCCCCTCTTTCTGGCTTACGAGTGGCACACATGACACTTAACAAGCAGGTAAGTCTCATGTTATTGTACCAGAGTGAATTCCAGTCCTTGAGGAAGCCCTGCACCTTCCCGAGCAGCTAACATCAGGGTGGAGCTGCAGATCAGTACTGGTTAAAGATGGAAGAAATCTGTGAGGCCGCTGGGTGCAGCCCCTTGGCCCCGCAGCTTCGCCTTGAACAGAAACATCTCTCATCACGTGTCTGAATATGGTTTGACTGTCTTCACTTGGTAGTCTCCAGTACTCTGCCCTGGACGACTACTCCCCTTCCCTTTCCCTATCATCTTCTCTCCTCCCTCTGAATGTAGACAGACCACTGGCTGCCAGAACAACCCTTTGATTTGCCTTTGGTTTTACCTATTTTAACCAACATATCTGTAAAATTATCCTACTCTATTTCCACTTTGTTTCTTGGCCAGTGACATGCTTTTAGCCCTTTAAATCTTCCTATCAGCCAGCTTGTCCAGTCTTTTATGATATATTGCTCCCCCTGTACTTGATCCAGTCTGCCAGCATTCTTCTGGCACCGCGGTGCCTCCAACTAAAGGCAATATTCTACGTGCCAGCAAACAAATCTGCACAGAAGGACTACAGCTTCTCTGCTCTGCAATGCCCTCACAGCAGGCATTTAAAATATCACTGAGGCCATAAAATGCACACTGATTTCTAGTTCACTCTCTCACAACTTTGGCCTATTTCAGCTGCTCTGCTTTTTAGATTTCTCCCTTCAGACAGTACAGAGCTTTACACATAATTATGTTCTCTTCAATCTTCCTCTCCAAAAATTATGCGATACAAAGGGAACATGTAGTAACCATGTATTGCAGTAAATGTCAACATTTATCAAAACAAAAGATCAATTTTAACCAAGCAAAACTGAGGTCAATATTTGCCTTCTGGAATAATTAATCTCGACATATATAAACACAAGTAAAATGTTATCGACACATTCTGAATTGCTACCAATTAGCTGGAGAGTTCTCCATTATAGTCAAGGCCTGGAAAGGATTTAGCCCCTTGAAACCAATGTCCTGCAAAACAAGGAATTTAGCTCTCTAGTCAAAACTATTTACCAGGAGAATGAGGTGGAAAGCTGAGGCTTCATATGCTGACTGGCTCAGTGATAAATAATGATTTTTACTGACTTTGGCAACAGTCACTCAGGATGTTCTTAACAGAACACAGAAGCTAGCTACTTAGCATTGGTCCAGACCTCCGTACTTTTGATAGCAAATGAGAAGGAAAAGGAGATCAGGAATGGAGAGAAAAAAAAAGAAGTAAGTATTTGTCCCAAAATTAGTTACCAGAGTTCTGATTTCTGAGACAAAAAATACCGTAACTCTTTCTTGTGTTTTCTGTTTGCTTTTAAACAGCGAAGTTGTCTTTAAATCCAACAAAGCAAATGCAGTTTTCTGGAGACAGGGAAAGGAAACCTCAGAATGTTAAATACATTTGATCGATATTATTTTAAAAAGTTGTTCCCCGTGGGAAAGAAAATTCAAAAACCAAACAGAAAAATCCTTTGTCTAACAGTACTGAAGACCAGAAGGAATGTGCTAGTCATTAGGCAGACACCAAATTTATATCCTATAGACTTACGCTTGGCTCAGTTACACAGACTGTGAATTCAACAGCTCATGCTAACCCTGCTGCAGGGCGGCACCAGGCAGGTTGGTAGCCGCCTTACCGCCCAGATCCAACAGGCAAGAGGGAGGGTGCAGGGAAAGCAGCTGACGACTGTTTAGAACGTGTTCCCCTCCAAACACTTCCTTTTGTGCCTACACGGTTTTATTTCTGAGTCAGAGAAGCCTTTAAAAAAACAGGGATGAGAGGTGAGAGTGGAAGATCCTCACGGGCAGCGCGGTCCTTTCCCACCAGACAGACACGCGGGCGCACACACGTTTTCACACGTGGGGAGGCGACCAGCAGAGCAGGAGGAGCTGCCACTGCCCCTTCTCCTGCGCCCAGCTGGGACGGGGGAGCAGGGAGCCTTTGGAAGATGACACAGCGTCCGTGGAACAGGGTGCCCTGCCCTGCTCCTGCCTAGGAGAACCTGACCTGCAACGCCTGGGAGACGCAGGGCAGCTCTCACACCTGCAAACTGCCCAGCACAGGGAGCATGCTTTCCTCACCAGCAGAAAAGCAGCAGCCGGATCTCTGACTCCTGCCAGACACGTGGCCGGCCAGAAGAACTGGGAAGGGGCACAGGAAAATGGAACGATCCTGGACAGACCATTTTTTTCACTGCACTATTGGTACACAGTGTTGGACAGACAGACGCACAGTGGCTTTAGCACTCTCTTGCACAAAAAACTTCTCTCTGTGGTTGTGGTGGTAGGTGGCAGCCAGTTCCCGTCTGTCAGTTAAGATGAATCTGATGGACTGTACAATTTTATTCTGTCAAGAATAAGGCTGCAGCTGTTTATTTGGCCGAAGTATAGAGATGAAAACAGAACGAATCCAAAACAAGAAAAGGACAGTGGCTGGCTGCTTCTGCTCCTTCTTTGCTGTTAATTGAGTCTTCACAGTGCTCCTAGCTTCATGGCTGGCTGAGTGGATGGCTCTTTGTTTTCATTTAATTTTATTTTACACTGAAATTTCATAGGTTGTTCCACCAACTCCAGACACCTTCTTAACATTTGAGTGTCTAGCAGGGCTGACAGGTGTTCCTTGGGAACTTGATGTTGAGCCCAGCCTGGATATTCCTTTTGGCTGTCCATTTATTTTACTGTGCGGTGTCTTCATCTGTATGTCATCCCTGCATCAAAAGAAATACCAAGACACAGTGTTAGTGAGCAAAGTGTGATAACGGAATGGCTTTATTCAGGATGAACAGCCACCCCTGATAGACTGAATCCCACTGATGCAAAATATTTGAACGTGGAAACAACTTGGTTGAAGCCAATGCACTTGATGAAAAGCCACTGAAATGAGATAATTCACTGGGCCATTAGATGAGTGGATCAGACCGCAGTAATATTTGTTAAAATGCTCATTTAATCACTTGCTTAGATGCTTTGCTGAACCAAACTAATTGCAAAGCATCTGCAGGAGAGTTTAACTGTTTTCACTGTTGACTTTAACCCAAACCGTGCTTACTAACAATTAGACACACAATGCTCTGAAAAAAAACACTTCTTAGATAAATATTCAAAGTCAAACAAAATTATGTTGCTCATCTCTGAAAGACATACAAAAACTGGAGTGTATAACTTCTTAATCATAGGAGACACAAACTGAATCAAGTCAGGAAGCACACTACGATGCCTGGTAATTAATGACCATATTCCTGATCAACTCTTTAAAATAATTTCCTTTCTTATGACCTACTGCCAGGGTGAACAGACAACAGGCTTTTCTCAAAAGACCCTTTAGAACTATACCACTACACTAAAACTGAGTGCGTCTCATCCCCAGGACTCACCAAGCAACAGGAAAAAAGACCTCATGTATGTTCTGGAAGTGCCAGATTAAGAAAAGGCAAAGAGCTTTTCATATTAGCATCTTTCCTGTAGCAGCAGCTGACACATGCAGGGCTCAAACAGAGAGCAGGGAAGCAAGAGAAATTCAGCAGGTCTTCTTTCCCAGAAATAACTTAACACATGTGAGGAGAGGTGAATAGCTGCCTGCCTGCTAAATGTTAGCTCTTCTACCAGTAGACAAAACATAACAACTGTAACTCACTTGAAAACACTGGGGAATAACTTGCTGCCACTAAACTTTGGGACAATTATAACAATGGTTGTCCCTCATTTCAGTAACTTTCCCCAAAATGTTAAGTAATGCTGGAGTGAGAAACCTGGAACATTAACTAGAGGACAGCATAGTGTAGTAACTGCCAGGTGCAAAGAAAACCTAAATATTTCCAGTAAGCCCCCCAGGACCCACACTGCAGCCTCAGCAGGATCACGTGGCTCTTTTCAGACTTTCCATTGCAAAGGCGATGGGCTCCAGAAGGAAGAGAAAGGTAAATGTGTGCACAAGCTGCAGCTAAAGATGTTGCTCAGACGCCACTTCTAATGGTGAGTAAGAAGACAGTGAGATGGCCTCTGCTTCCATCACCACTTCTGTACTATGGGACATGCAGCACAGATAAATACACAGCTCTCTATGCCAAGCAGAGTTTCCAGGACTTGTATGTGCCATGATCCTATTAGTGCCTCTGTGCCCAGACAATGCTGGGTCCAGCCTCCCTTTAGGCCACGCACTAAAACAGCTTCACCCTTTCATGTGTAACAGGAGGGATAATTTGCCCTGTGTCTTGCAAATAATTGTCAAGTTCGCCTAAGATATTAAATCACAGTGAATTTTACAGCTTCATTGACCACCTGCAGTTGAAGTTACAGCAAACATGCACGTATTTTGTCATTTCTGCTCTGGACTGTCACAGAAATGAAGAGCACTCACAAATGTCCCACTCTTGCCGGCCTACAATGAACACGTAACTGGGCTGTGCCTCCGGGGAGGCCTCTCACAAAGAGACTCTCATTTCAAAGCAACACCATAAGCAGTACATACCTTTGTGCTCCCACTGATTGCACCTCTGTAATTTCCACAGTGTTTACAAATGAGACAGCCTTTGGGCCTCCGTAAGAGGGTGACCTAGGCATTCCTGTGGGGGATGATGGGACCTGGTGGCCTGGTGATTTGTAGGAGCCATTGCTCACCCTGCCTTGTAGTGCTTGATGCGCCTGGACATTGTTATTGGCTAAATCAGCTTGCAGAGAGGTTGTGGAAGTCCTTGGTGCTCTTGTCATTGCACTTGAGAGCGAAGACACTGAGGACTGCAGTATAGGGTTCCTTGTGCTAAAACTGGAAGCAGCCATCAGATTGTCTCTAGATCCATATCTCATTGCCATACTGCGCGGGTCTTCAGAGAGTGTGCTGACTTGCTGAAGGCTGTAAGAGCTGGGGGTGTCATAGACACCTGAGTCTGCAAACACGGAATCAGGGTGCGAGTGGAGGAGCTTCTCCCTCTCTTCCATCTCTTTCCTCTCCTGAATGGATGCCATAATGGTTTTGGAAAGGTTGTCATAGCGGACTGGAGAGGGGTCTCGCTGATGTGGAGCTGGGCCCCCCAGCACTGGGCTGAAGCTCTGAGGCGGTTGGCGTTGCAGCTTGCTCCCCCGTAGATGGCACATTTTGGCTGATAAATATGGTGAGTGGTACCCGACAGAGCTGACTGCAGAATGGGCGACGCACTTCCTCCCCGAGGGCGACATGGGGTTTAGCAAACTGTCATATGAAAGACTCCCATTTCTGTTCGACAGGGAATTGGGAGAAAAGATGCTTTTGTAAGGAGTGGAAGCTGCCCCTTCAGACTTTATTGGATGAAGGGGCACTTTGTCAGTCCCTCTCCTGCCAGCAGATTTCAGGCTCAGGGATCGTGAATTGACGGCAAAGGAATCTATCTGGAGTGGGGAAGACTGATAGGTCTTGTGAAGGGAGCTCTTCCTGTAGCTGGGGATGTCCAGGCTGGGTTCGGACTGGTAATCAAGGCTCCTGCCATCCTCTTCTATCAGAGCCCCCTGGCTGTGTCCCTCCTGCAGGGTGATCTAAAACAGAGGTGAATATGAGAAACAAAAGCCTCTAACAGACATGTACAGTTTTGCTCTCCGTGGGGACTGCTCAGGAGGAAGACAAGTTGGACATCTTCTCTCAGACTCACAGCCTAAGACAAAGGTTTGTTATGAGGAGTCTCTTAACTCCTGCTCAGCCCGTGGACAGCACCTCAGAATCAAGGAGTCAGTCACAGTAACTGCTAAATAATATTGACTAATAAGTACGTCAATACATGGACACGGTGAGATAACTTCTAAACTGAAACTCTGTCAAGGTAAATGAAACTGTAATCCGGTAATAATGCCCTTGGAAAAGCACTTTGCTTCAACTTTCCCACAAATAGCTCTTGAGTTGAGTGATGTCTGGTTTTCAGTGCTGAGTCAGACATCCTTTAGGCTTCATTTCAGCACGCTGGGGACCAGCACACTCTCAATTCACTTTACTCAAAGATATAAATACTCAACAATTCTGAATATCAGGTCGTAGGTCTTCAAAATCAAGCATCTAAGATTAATTAAAGCAGAGAGGCTCCCTCCCACCATTTAGACAACAAAATAAAGTAATCCACCTCAGAGAAGGAAACATGTCAGTATTTATTTATCTGCATTGAAAACACATAGGGCTTCCCTTTGTTTTTATTCTATGAAAGATTGCTTACAGTTGTGTTCACTTAAAAGGCCATTATGTGCTAGGAAAAACATTTTTGCTTCTTCTTTAAGGAAGGGTTTGTCATCAAGCATAATAAGTTGGCTACATCAGCTCAGCAAAGAGTGATTATCAGCCACATTTAATCACAAATGCAGTCAATGCACTTTATCTAATTTCTTTTAATAGGCAAATTATCAAAAAAGCATCACTAGCAAAAATATGCTTCATTCCAAACTTTTCTTTAGGTTTTGGTCTTTGAGCCAGAAGATAGGGAACTATGCAAAACGGCTCACTACCTCTAGAGCGTGGTGCTAAATTTGTCCTTCTCTGGAAAAAGGAGACCAAGTGACAGCCTGTAAAGGAGGAGGAGAGAGGAATGATGCAGCTTGTAAGGGTATTTGTGGTACTTATCCTTGTGCTCTGATCCCTCTTTCTTACCAGCCTTCACTGCTCAAAAGCAGAATTACATCAACAGGCTGAAGAACTGATACAGAAGAGATAACACGATATTCCTCACACAAGCTACTCTCTTTCTCTCTGTATATTATACGTACGTATGGCTTGGCAGACAAATACATGTAATCGTCTCAGGTTGCCAAATGAACTCTTTTTTTTAGCTTTCCCACTGCAAGTCTACAAAGCTCTTTGTATGTATACCAGTCAGTCTATACTAACATCACCCTTTGAGGCTGAGGCTGAAACAGCAACCCTCAGGGTGAACACGCTGAACCCAGTTACCAATTAGTAAGCCTGCCTGGTGTCCTGGCTTAATCAGAAAGTGTCCTGGATCCATATTGCATCTATGGCTACGCACCTGATTGAATACCACAAGCTTGCCTTCCTGGCTCTCTGACTTTCTGCATCATGATCCAAATACCATCTATTGCTTACACAGCTCAAAACTGCTAGATGATGCCTGTAAATACAGTATTTTGAATTGGATAGCAAGTCATTTTTCACATAATAAATTGAAGACAATAGGATATTAAACTTCTTGGATACAGCGAACACGGTGTTTGCATGCTTCTTTTCATATACCAATCTTTGCTTCATTCAGTGGTCAGATCCAGCAAGCAAGGTTTATAATTATTGCAGTGAGGCTGAAATCTGAAACTGATGGTAGCTGGAATTCCATTATTTATCACCAACTGTGTTTTCAAAATGAAAAGGATACTAGAAGAGTTTTCCTCATCATTTAAGGAGCAATCTGTCTTACTCCAGTGTTGCTGCTTAGAAACAATCAATTATATATCTCTATCATATTTTTTCCATTATTTTTGTCATCCTCTTCTTGCTACTCTAGGGGTGACATTAGAGGAGCTGAGAAAATTAATCATAAGAAAACTTTATTTGGTATGTGTGTTTAAAGATTATCTTCACTGATATATAAAGATTTGGATGCATATTGTCAGTATACAAGCTAGATCTTTGATTTTCAAACTGCTTTTCTTAGGTCCTGGAGGGGGAACGAATATTCGCAATGAGTTCATGAGAAATAAGTGAGAAAAACAAGCCTGTTATCAGTGGGCTTGGCTTTGCACTGTGCTTCCAGAGGAAATGCTGTTAACTGTTTCAAAACTTCTAAGCTAAAGAGAAAACAGGCAAGACTCATGCCAAAGGAAAGGCTCTCTAATTGTCTGACCTCCGTTTTCTTGATAGGAAGATGCTGAGTGCTAGGAGATTTTTTTCTCCAACCCAAATGCTCTCAGGAGGTGCTAAAGCAAGTCAAACATAAGGAATTTTTCATTCATGTTAATTTTCACTAAAATATCTTTTGAGATGCTAATATGTTTTTTTTTTTTTTTCTGTTTTGCAAGCTAACATGTTAAGGAACCACTGAGCATGCAGTCTGGTGGCTAAAGGGTCTGATCCAGAAAAGCGCTAAGCACGCCCAGCTTCCACTGAAGCAAATGGGAGTTGGCACTGTGTCAGGAGAAGCCAACAAGAGGTGACACTTCTCAGCACCTCAGGATCGGGTCAAGACACTCGCAAAGCAGCAGTGCATGCTTGTCAGCAGGGCAGATGCATCAAGCTCAACAAAGGAATGCTGCAAAAGCGGATATGTTTTCGTAAGACGCATAGTGAGATCTACACTGTCGCGCAACGATGGCAAATGTTGTTGTTTGTTTTTACACTGTGACATTCACAAGACCCCTGTAATGAATTTTTCCTTAGCCTCAAGTTGTCTGGAATTAATTGGGAACAGATTCTCGCAGGCTACTGCCGCTCACTCACCTGCTCAGCTGCAGCATGGTAGTGGACTTTGGGATTGTTGCTGAAAGCCGGCCGGTACTTGTACATGGCAGGCGTAGGAGGGCTGATCAGTTTGGGTGAAAGGCCACTTTCTGGATAAGGAAAAAAACCAGACATTATATTGGAATGTGTGGACACCATATTATCATTCCTAAGCTCCTGCTATCCATGCTTCTCCGCAAACTGAGCTCCATTCTGTAAATAATGGAACTTGTGCTATTTTTGTGATGAATTCCACCAAAATCAACAGGGCCCCATGTGGAAATAACAGTGCCTGTATCCAGAGCAATAATCTAAAGAGAAGAAGAAAAGGTATGTTATATAAAGTGGTGTGACATACTTTGGTGAGTAGTATTTTTGCTGTATTTCAAATTACTGGTTATTTGGGTTCAATTCAGCAAATAGCTTTGTCTGAAGAAAGGAGATTTCTTACAGTCTCAAAGCTTTAATCTTTTCATAGATGAAATATTTGTTTCTTATGACTAAGCATTTTATGCTAATATTTCTGATTCCTTACTCCAAAATGACATTTTTCATCTTTAAATTGATCAAAAATTTAAGAAGGGGTATAAAAGAGTTTAAAAACTCTGCAAAACTGAAATGAAATATCCAGCTTGGGCTTGAATGAGGTACTTCAAGTTTTCTTTCCCCTTCCTGCTGTTTATTCTTCTAGCTCACAGCTCTTGTAAAAACAAAACCCTTCACCCAGATCCCCTTAGTGTTTTGAAAGAATAGTATAATATTTTAAAAAGACTAAAATATTTTCATATCATTGAAAATAAAACACTGATCATGCAACTATACCTTCACTGGTCCCCAGCTGCCCTTTCAACTCAGTATATTTGCTTTGATCTCCTTTGGGTGGGAGCGGTGGTTGCACATCCATACCTTTATCCTCCAGACCTTCCAGGCTAATTTTAGACTGCGAATGAGCAAAGAATCAATCACTACCCACAACAAAAACACAAAAAAAGCCCCACAAGGAAAAAAAAAAAGAGAGACAAGAACTCAACTTTAGAACGCAACAAGTTCTGAAACTCAACTTCTGTGGTCATTTCACCGGACCACAAACCTTCCTGCCGTCTGGAAGCTCATAACTTTCCTCAAAGTACCACAGCCAATCTGGTGGTTCAAGGGTTCCCACAATATGTATGATAAGGTAGTTAAAATTAATTCAAGTACAGAGGTGGAAATTCTTGGGACAAAAAGTAATGAACTATTTCAAAGAACAGCCTCTTCCAAAAGATGCCTGGAGGTCTGATGATAGATCAAGAGCTGCTGCTACTGAACCTGGGTTACTTTTAGAAGATAAAGTGTAAGGCAAGGACTCAATCTCCATCAAGTTCTCCAAGAAATGTGTCCTCTCAAGGAGATTTTCTATAACAAAGTCATTTCCATGCATTAGTTCCATAAGGACACGCTCATCAGAAGAAGCACATAATGACTGCCGCACCTTGCTCCGGTTGAGGTTGGCTTGGATCCCATTGTCACTGATCTTCACTGTGATCTGTCGTTCAGATAAATCAGGTCTGAGGAAAGGAGGCTTTACGCTCACAGCTAGCTTCTTCTTGGGCTCAACTATGTACCTGGTTAATTGTTCAATAGTTATCATTAAAATAAGCCAAAATCTTAAAATTAGACATAGAGACAAGACAATCTTCCTACTTGAAGCATGATTTACAGATGTGGAAAAATCTACATAAGTAAGCTCCATTTATTTCAGTGGATGTCAGCCCAAGTAATAATTAAAAAGCAATAAAAAGATCATTGGGGTTTTTAGTGAGCAAAAGGAGAGGATGTACTAAAAAAAAAAAAAGTAATTTTGGAAGCACTTATGGACAAGAGCACAAATCATGTGAAGAGAGAAGGAGAGGCCTACCACCAAAGGAAGCAAGTTACTAGATCTTACCTAGTTATCATGAAACAGCTTCCCTGCAGTGGAAGGTGGAGGAGACTGGGGGAATAAGACCCAGCACACGGGGAATTAACATGGAGAAGAAGATGTGTTGTCAGTTATAGCATACCACATGGTGACTTGCTTCTGTAGTGTGTTTAGAATGTTAACATGAATGGAAGTAAAAGAAACAGGCCTGTAGCAAGCAACAAATCTAAAGGGAAATGGATAATTTTAGATACTTAATTATTTTCCAGTGGACCATGATTCTGTAAGTGCAATTTGGCAATGGCTGTACAATGCATAAATAGCACAATACACAAGCTTTCTCCATTTTATCTAGTGAAAAGAACATTCTAGCAGCGACAGCTCAGTGTCTTTCAGTATGCAGGACAGTTTGAACAGGTCTCCACCAAACACAAAAATATGGCTTGCTAAAAGTCTGAGAATAGCAACGATGACATTGCTCACACACCTTGGAATATCTCCCAGCTTCTAACGCCCAGCTCTCTTAGAATACCTTGACCTGATTTTTAAGTTTTGGTAAGTTTGAAGCAGCTATTCCAGTGTCTCCATTTTAATAAAGGTAACAGACTTTTAGAACTTATTAGTTGTACAGCAAATAAAAAAAAAAAAAGACAGATAACAGTACTGAGGTCTGGGATTGCTCAGCATCCTGAAAAGGCCCAAATAAATCTTCTGGTAGTGATATTATTAACGTGTATACAGGCTGGACAGCTCAGCATCTAGGATATTTATACTCCATCTGATGTACTGCATTAAAATCCTGATTTCAAAATGTGAAGGGATAAATCAATTTCCGCGAAAATAGAAAGCCATAAATAAAATCCTACGTTCTATGATGCAGACCTGGTTGAAAATCTGTTTTATGATAATGAAAGTGACAGTGAGATTGAAAACCACAGCTGGCTTAAATTAGATTCAAGACTCAAGAGGAAATGCTGATTTTAGATTCCTTCTTTGTTTCCAGTAGGCTAGAATCCCTCACCTCTACTTGGACATTGACTGTACAGTGCAAAAAGTCACGCTGGAAGTACGATAACACACTGAAAGCTGTTACAGAAAGTCAGTGGATGAACAAGTTGGTAGGACAAGGCTATCAGCTCTTGGTATAAGTTGACTTGCTCATTCCAAATATCTATTTCTGTTGTGAGGATTACGAATTATATGAAGAAAGCAATTGCTTGGGCAGGTTACAGCAATGCAACAGAAAAGCTGCTACCACAGAGCTTTCTGGAACGTTTTGCTTTACTTCCCTGTTATTTTATCAACGGCAACTCCTCCACCTCCCTAACTCCCTTTCTCTTACCTGGGAGCCAAAGGACTGCAGAGCACGTGTTCCACATTTCCGCAGCATCCTCGGGTAAAAGGATTCACTCCCCCTCGAAATTTACCTGTCACCTGGAAACATATTCAGGACAGTGCTCACCTTCTGGTTTCATAGAAGTCATTGCCCAGCCCTCGGAAAGGCAAGGACAAGTATGCCTTGTTCTAACAATACTGTCTTGCCCAAACAGGAGACCATCGTTCTTCGAATGCCGCACTTTCTCCCCCCTGCTCTAACACACCCCCTCCACCAGCTACCACGCACACCAGCAAAAGAGCCTCTCCCAAGAGCACCGTCAGCTCAATACGAGTGCATTTCAAAGCTGCCACGTTCACCTCTCCATGCTGCTCCTGCATGAGTCGTGCCTGCTGTCAGCCAGACTTCCTGTTTTGGTCTCTTTCCTCCCCTGGTAACCTCCACTCCTCTACCCTGGTAAGTCCCATCCAAACAGAAAGGAATGACAGTTCTTAATGCTGGATGAGATCAATGTTTCTTCCAAATCATCCTCCTCCCCCTAGCAGCAATCGGTATGAACCACTGTCTCATGTGGGAGGGTGCCAGGAACTCCCCAGTGATCACCGTGCTTACTTGGAAATTAGCTACTTTAATAAAAGTCAAGTCTCATTAGACTGGCAGGATGTAGTCAAAGCTTCATAAACATTATAAAGGGTTTGTACTTAGCAGGCAGATACTTGAAAGTAACCATATGGGGATAAATACCAATAAAGCCAGAGAGATTAATAGTGGTTGCCAATAAAAGCATTATGTTGTTTTTTGCAAGTAATGCATTTTAATCAACTCACAGTCCTGATCTAGCACCAAGTTTAAAGAGTACCAGAAATACTTTAATTACTTGCACACAAAATAACAACGATTAAATGATTTTGCAATATATTATGCTGGCCTATTTGATACCACATAAAACTCTTTAAAAGGCCAAGAGAGACACGTTGGAAGTTTTGAGTGTTGGAAGAGTAACCTGACAACTAAAGCATGGACCTGGGACATCTGGCACATCAGCATTCATTCCTGGGCTTAAGCTAACTAGCTGCCAATGCTGGCAAAGCACTTCACATCTCTCTGTCCAGCTTCTTAAACACAACATGAAAATGAAATTTCTCTAACTCACAAATCACATTACTAATTGCAGCAATTTGGTTTCTAAAATAGAAGGGCTGCTCTGAAAGTAATGCCTCCTATTTCATTATGTTGGCCCACGACGTCAGAGGCGGATGTTGGTGGGATGGCAGCAGAGGTTGAACCTTCCCACCAATATCCCGTTACGTTTTGTTGCCGTGTGACAGATGGCAGCAGAGGGGCACTGACAGAATGGCATCTGACATCTGAGTGTGCATGGAGCAAAGGTGTGTCACTGAATTCCTCCATGAGGAAAAAGAATGGCACTTATCAACACTCATCAATGCTTGCTGAGCATTGATGGTGACCCAACAGTGTCTGTGAGTACAGTGAGGGGTTGGTGGTGAATTTCAGCAGTGGTGACAGAGACAGAGGGTCACCCCCCCGGTGCAGACTTTTATGAGTGCAGCATGCAGGCTCTTGTTCATTGCAGGCAAAAACACACAGCTAATCCTGGTGACCGTGTTGAAAAAGAGTGTTTTGTAGCTGAGAATTTGGTAGAGCAAATGATGTTATTGTACTCTTTGTATCTGTTGCAGTTTCCATGGAAATAAATAGGAAGCATTACTTTCAGAGTGACCTACACAGCCTGAGATACAGATGAAAAGCAGTCTCGGAAGGAAAGGTATTTATTTACTCTGTCCAGAAACTAAAAATACCAGGCTATGAGCAGATGTTGGTTATTTTAGTTCTATAAACTACTTTCAGAGGCATTCAGAAAGCTCACAAGCATCTATGTTCAGCCACCACGCGCTCCTAAATCACAATCTGTCTCAAAACCTACAAGCTCTGGAATGAACAAACACCAAGAATGTACAGTAAAACACCACATGTCTGCACCACTGGCCTACAAAAATGTCATGGGAAAAGGGGACAAGCGCGCTGAGAGTACTGTAACTGGAGACCTGACTGCAGATAACTAATAGTGTAGAAAAGAAAATCAATACTAAGACTACAGGAGAAAAGGGAATGTTTTAAAACAACAGCGAAGTCAGAAGCAGATCTCCTATCTATCACTGCTAGTCTGTTATCCTAATTACTTAGGTAAGAGAGGTACCTGAAGGCTGGGAATGCCCACCCTCTGGCTGTAGCTACACAGTACATATGACTGCACAGAAATTAAGACACGGTTACATGTGATTTTCAGAAAGCAGCATGGAAAGACAAGTTAATCTCAAGTGGTTTGGTAGCTCAAGAAACCAAACCAGCCTAGGATGCCTTTTTCAATAGTTATTTTGATCAGGTTAAATGCAAAATTCTCAACCTATCCAAATCTCAGTAAAGCCAAAAACAGAATAAGTTTTGTTTTCTAATTTCTTCAAATTTATTTCCTTCCTCCTCAGCCTCAAATTTTTGTGGACAATTTTAACCCCTGCACAGAAACAAGCCTCAGATAGAACGTGATTTGGGCTGAGAGACTAAAATGCCTTGGGTTTCACGTTACTATTGTTAGCACTATTAATATATCGCCAAAATCAATTTAAAAATTAAGACCAGCTGACTCCCAGCAAGACTAAGATAGGCACAGCAAAGCATTTACGGATTTTCAGCTACAGTAAGCCTGCTTTGTTCAAAGGCCGCGTTAGGCAACAATTCAGGATGACTTCAGATTATTTGCCTGTGTTAACTTCTCACACTATTCATGGCTTTTATGCATGGTTTTATTGTCTCTTGCAGGATAGGAGACAATCTCATCCCAGTTTACAAAGATCTAGCCTCAGACAGCTCACTGGCACGCTGCATGCCCCAGCTGAGCTATCCGCCCTTACAAATGGCAGAGGCATGCTATCGATCCCATGACTAGATCTCTATCACCTGTTTCACGCTATCGATGTATGCATGCATGTATATATGCAGATGCCACACAGGGTCTGAATATTATACACGTGAGTAACTGCAAGGGGACTAAAGTTTTACAGGTTTTTTGGCACAAGATGCTGTGTCAGCACTTGGTTTGGAGATGCAAAACAAGTTAGGTCCAATAGCCTCTGTGTGCGTGTGCATGCACATACACATGAGAACAAGGGAGACAAAGAGAGAGAGACAAAGAGCTAGCTCAGACCTTATTAAGAGCATGTGGGTTGGCTGGGGGAGTTCAAATATCAGGAGATAGGGCAAAGACTTGATTTAATCTTTTCCTTTCTTTCTTTTGTTTAGTCTCATGATTTGTTCAGTCTGCCTCATAAAGCTTGAACTTCTGGAGTTGACGGTACTCACCACATAAAACCTATTTCAAGGACACGAGTAGATTTTAAATGGTAAATAAGTCTTTGTGGTTAGGAGAAGGGGGACATCTGCACTTGTAGTGCATTCAAGAAAAGAAGTGAAAATGAAAAATGAGGCAAACTTCCTAGATCCTCACAAAACCCCCAAGAAGAGTGTTAGTTTTTTTATTTGTACAAGCTGACTTGCTGACTTTTCTTTCCAAGTCAACATCTTAGCTACAAACACAGAGAAAAGACTGCTTCTTACCTGTTCATTGGTTGTGCGTCCTCGTGCCACTAGAACAATATGGAAACCAGTGAGACCAATGACTGGAATAAAGAATAACCCAGCCACACACATGACAGCCATTCTGTACCCAGGAGTTAAAGAAACCGGAGTGAGTGAAGGGAAAATGACACTATGAAGAATAAGGAGAGGAAAAGGAGAAAAAATCTTGGAAATAAGGAACATGTTCCCCATCTTCAATTAGGCTAATTAAATTTTACCACCAATAAGTCCATCTATTCCTAGCATCAGTCCTTATCATTGAGGTTGTTCAAAAATAAAGTGAACTCAGTGATGCTGGCTTCAACTTGTGAAGACTGTTCTGCACTAAACCATCAAAGAGAGTAGCAATCCTCAGAGTGTTAGTGTACTACACTATCATGAAGATGAAATGCCTCCAGGACAAACACTACTGTGTCGTCTGTTTTAAACGCAGTAAAGGGTACTCAACAGTATAGAGTCACACCCAATTGGAAGTGAAATTCAGGGAGGCACTGCATCTTTCTGCTGCGTGCCTTAGCAATGACTGAGATAGACAACAGGTTGGGCACAGTTTTGAGGGTAACCATAGGTCAGATGAGTAGAGAGGAAATAGTGTCCTAAGCATTTACAGGGGAGAAGCAACGGGAATCAGGAGAGGAGTAAACCTGCACCAATTCCAGGAAGACAAATCTTCATATCCACTCTTTCACATTTTCCTCTAGGCCACCTTGTGTCTCTGAAGACCAAGAAGAAGGATACGTAATGGTGGTATGAGCTGCTCCCAGCTTTTCCATGTGGTTCAATACGAAAATCAGGCCAAAGGTGAATACTCCAACCATGTGCGTACTTAAGGACAGCAAGAAGAGAAAAAAATAGCGATAGTTCCTCCGTCCTATGCAATTGTTGACCCATGGGCAGTGATGGTCAAAATCCTTGTAAAGAAAGGGAGAGACAGGGAACAATATCCAAACAGTGAAAGGAAATAGCTTTTCTTAGAGGTAAATCTGAACCATTGTCATGTAAAATCGCATCAAGCTAGTTCTGAAGCTTTACAAACCAGGTACGTTCTCTTTATAAGGCTCTTCTTAGCACCAAATGGTTTCTTTATATATGAATGGAGAGGTGCATAGAGTTAAGAGAACACAAAGCAACATAAAACTGGCTATTTATGCGCTGGCAGCAGATGCACTCATTTTTTTTTTTATCATCCATCAGGAGCCAATTACAATGAAGTTATCATACCCTATAATATTCTGAAGATGCAATATTGACTGCAGAACTCTCTCCCCATTTCTGAATTTATATGTAGCTGAACTTTAAATAGCGAGCCTCAAGAAAAATACTTTTCTACCAAGCAGGTCCCCACAGATGCTTATATTTGTAAGTTTTGCCCAATGTATTTACCAAAACCTTACTAAATAAAATAAATTGATTAGTTTTCTCAAAGCACATCAGAAAATGCCAGAGGTGATTTACTAAAGATCATTTCAGGCTATGCTTGAAATGCTGACATAGCGTATGTCTATGATGCGAATCTGGTTGTACACTGCCTAAAATATCTACAGATTATGAAACTGTATAAATACCCACTGTGAACACTTCAGTAAGGAAAAAAATCCAACTACTTTTGTCATGGATTTATTTTTTAGTCCATCTGGTCACAGCAGGCTTTGGGTTTCAACCGCTTTCATTTCTGCAAGCGTTGTCATTTTTTGTTGTTAGGTTATTTTTATCAAACTGGCTCAAAAGTTTTATATTCAGGCTAAGAACTTTCATAGCACATTCTACACTGAAAGTCAAAAGAGGTGAATTCCAACCCTGAACGGGTCCCACACTGAAAAGCCAGCAGAATCACTCTTACCACTGTCTTCAAGCTCTTGTAGAATAGACAGGTGAATAGAAATAAGCACCACAAGAATCAATAAAGTATGCTGTTTAAGATCACTATTTATTGACTCAGAAGCTATTAATGCTTTCTGCCTATATTTCTTCACAGCAACCATGATTTAATTATACAAGCAGCGTTTCATTCTTGCCCATCAGAACAGTAAGAAGCATTGAACTAATCCGACTATCAACAAATCTTCTTGAGAAGCAGGCAGTCACCTTGCGTTCTGCTGGTTTATTTGGATTACTTTTGGATTCTCTCCCATTTTCATTTCTGCTGCAGAATTGCCTCCCCTGGAGGCCCCATGGCAGCATGAAATCGCAAGTGTTTATACCACTTTGTGTTTTGGGCAATCTTTTTCTGAGAAAACTTCATTTCTTGAAAATGGATTTTCATGCTAAGCCACTGGGGAGAGGAGAAGAAAGAAATTCCATGGGACAACTGAGAAGTGACCATCATCTAAACACTCCTTGGAATCTAGAAATAGTGAAAACATTTGTTTTAAAACTAGGAATATATGAGTCAGGTTTTCTCCAAAAAATCCAGCTCTATTTAACAATACATAGCAGATTAATGAAATGGTGTGACAATGAACAAATAGTTGTGGTTATTCTCTTCTACCCAGGGACTTCAGTAGCTCCTTACTCTCCATCTTCTCAGATCCAGCATCCTCCTAAGGATTTTCTCCTGAAGGAGAAAATGACTGACACAAGATAAATCCCGTCAGCCTTTCTAACACAAGCAACTGTGCTGCTTTCTTTGGGACTATTCCCTTGCTTTTGGCAAAGAGGATTAGGACAAAGATGGTGTATACAGCATTCTAGCCGACACTGCTATTTTTTGCTTTCTGATTAGCAGTTCCTTTGATTTTAATGGCACAGCTGAATATATTTTAGGTACATTAAAAAAAATCACCTTTCTCTTTGGGAAAAAAAAAAAAAAAGACCTTGCATCAGAAATGATCCTTAACAAGTGGAATTTTTAGCTTAGCAATAAAAACTCCCCCCAGGCAACACAAGTACTGTGGATACAGCACTCTGTACTTAGAATTTTAGGAGATGTCTACAGCCCAAAAGCACTCCTTACTGTTTGGGGGTTATTTTTAAATATCCTGTGCGCTTTACCAAGACCTCAGGGTTATTAAGAAACATGAAAGCCCCATAATTCAGAGGGACTAACATTAGAAGCATGACTGAGTTCATGCTCCAAGCTGAGGTGTTGACGTAAACGTAGAGCCCTTCCACGGGGTGGAGAACTACACAGAATTCTGACTGATTTCCACACACCCCCAGGGATCTTAAGGCTCATCACTTAATTTCCAACAAACTGGTGCCTACATTCGTGGACAAACAGACAAGCAAGAATAGTTCACCCTGGATTTTCTGCTCTCTTGAACTTTGCCTCTCCATAAACTCTCCCGTTCACCCCTTTTTTACATTCATGATCCCTAAGCTACCTCCAGAAAGACATAGCCAGGATTATAAACATCTTAACCTAATTATCATCAGCAACAAAGCTGACATCAAACAATATTGCATATGTAACATACATCATAACAGAAGGCTGTGTTTCAAATGGTACTAATTAGTAGAAGACCACCAAGAAGGTTAGAGCTGGGAACTCCCAAGAACTGAAATACTGGGGGAGGGACCCAAATGCACATTTCCAGTAGCACTTGCAACTCCATCACCAGGCCAAAGGCAACACAATCAACAGCACTGTTACCTCAACACAGTTGTCACAGACGCTGCAGTGAGAGCAGCGTGGAGGACGGTAGAAGTGGCAGGTGGCACACCATTTCATCCGTACTTGGATTCCTTTAATCTCCACATTCTTGTAGAGTGGAGCTCGGAAGTCATCATCTTTATCTTCATCTTCATCTGCTGCTCAATGCAAAACTAAAAGTTACTGGAAATAACAGAGAGTAACGATAAAATATCCAATCCAGTCAGTGCCTTGGATGCAGGGGCACTGCATGTGCTCTTGGGCTTGTCAAAGAAACAGAGAGTGGTGGAAGTGATGGACTGTCAGAACAGGTTGTCCTGGCTGCAGAACACATCAGTGATCTGGGCTTGTTTCTGCACCCGAGGCAACACTCCCATGGGAGCACCAGGCAGCCAGTCCAGAGCCTGGATGAAGAGAAGTGTTTGAGTCTTATCTTAGCCAGCAGTTACAGGCAGAACGGATGGGATGAGATGCAGACTAGAGTCAAAGAGGAAATGGAAATCAAGAAATCATTCAAGCCCCTCTTGCGAGACATTCTGCTGCATGCATTTAAGATGAATTCAATGCTAGTCTACCAGCGCATAAACCACAAGAAATTACATTAAGAAATATTAAAATAGGGTTTTGTTAGCTCAAACCCCCAAATCAACCCAGATGACCCCAGGTGATAATTTATCAAGCACTCCAGTGCCAGTCCACCACCATCCCAAAGTCCTTTTGCTCCTGGGAGCATGATGCCACAGTGAGAAGCAATTTGTGTGCCTGCAATGAGTCCTGGCACCAGTGTCTGCTTCCTTATAGCATATCTCCTGCTCACTTCTTCATAGCGTACCCTGAATATTCTTACTTTAGTAGCAGTATGTAACTGGTTTGATCTCACTTCTCTCAAAGGCAGTATAATCTAGCAATCTGAGCACAGGACTGGAAGTCAGCAAGTCCTATATTTTAATTTTCTCACTCTGTGACCTTGGCATAAGCCATTTAGCCTCTCTTTGCCATAAGTAAGATGGGGAGGACAATATGGCAGTCATCTTATTAACGAGAACCCAGCGTGTGGATGGCTTATAGTCTCAACCAAGTGCTGCCCTGTTTAAAGAAAGAGGCCATTTAAAAATAAATGCAAAATATAAAAGCCAGTCTAGAATGGACAAATGTAGCTTGGGAAGAAAAGGAAAGAATGAGAATGATGTTCACAAAAGCTCATCTTTTATTCTAGATTCCTTGATCTTTATTTGTTTCCTTCTGACAGAGAATATGTAAGTAGTTAACATCTACTTAACACCTGGTTAAACAATGCAGTGCAGCTGGCATTGACAGACTCCAAATTAGGTGGAAATTGATAATATTATCCCAGTGGGCCATCAATAACTGTCATGTTGTTCTATATTAAATCTTCTCTAAATGTGTTAGCCCTACTAAAATGATCAAATTTCCACTGACTTCAGGAGGAGCTTTTCCCTTCACTTAGATGAGTCTGGGATCTGGCTCAGCTACAATATTTACCTTGCAAGAATATTCTCTGGATTAATGTTTGTGCATGGAAGCAGACTGCTGCACTGGCACCGCTCCCCACAATTTTCCTTCATAAACGATCAGTGACAGTCAGTGGGAGCCAGACTCTAAATCCCTTAGGGCACTTCTGTTAATACAATCTTTGGGTTCTTCAACACTTCAAATTAGTCCACACTGTACAATACATGTGTGGGCATATGAGAACAAGACATGAGAGTGGTCAAACCATTTAAGTTCTTGTAAAAATACCAACTACACAGTCAAAAAGTCAGTAAGTTGTACATACTTACATACAGCGGTATATGCTTGTATAAACACATTAGTCTTGCAGAATTGACGCACAACTGAAGAGCACAGAATTGACACAGAACTGAAGAGTATTTATAGAATATTCACATAAAAAATACTGGAAGTCAGTTTGTAGTTGTTATTTATAATTACCCAGCAACAAACATGGCCAAACTCAATTCAGACTGTAAATTAGATTGGTCAGGGTAGCCTCGGTTTCAGTGAGTTCCCTTTCTTCCCATTCACTGTAGTGTATTACTGGCAGCTCACCTGCACAGAGCAAGTCCTGGTTCATACCAGGATCATTCAGAGAGCCAGCAAATTAAAAAAAAGAATCAATAAATGAGTAATGGATCTGGGAGGTTCATTCAGGCCCTGTTCAATAATACAAGAAAAAGGTGGGTTTACTTCCCCCATGCCAGAGAACCTGTAAGCTCATACGATACAGCTAGAGATGCCCTTCTTACCAGTTTTAGGTGAGCAGAAGACATTAGCAGAGGGTGGTACCTTACCACTCAGATTCTCTCACTATTACTTGCTGACACTAGGCAACCAAATCTCCTGGTTTTATAACATGTCTCATGATTTTTGGCAGCTTCCTTAAAGGAATCCTGAGATTTCTTAAGACTGTTTTTGTATTGCTTTTCTGTTGTTTTTAAAGTAAATTTGTAACTATCAGAAATGTGCTAAAAAGCTTGAAAACCAGGAAGATTAAATCTGTAATTTCAACAGCAGAAAGCAAATAGATCCATTGCATATCATTTTAAATCACTCCTACAGTTTTTGAACTCCTTGGGTTGCAGCTCTGTGGGTGGCGTGGGGTGGTGATAGCTTTTTTAGCATGCACACTTGTGATCTGAAATAACATCTGCTCCCCTTTCCTCCCAGCACTGGTATTTATAGTCCTCCATCTTTCCCTTATCAGATTGCTTCCTTCACACATCTACACTTTTACCCCCTCATTTTCTTCAAGTATGACTCCCATCTCTTCCTGCATTTTCCCCACTCCCAACCTCTTCCAGATAAGTACATGCAAGGCACAGAGAGATAAGCCTACAGCCACAAGCAAACAGAAAGGGATAGAAGAAAGGCGAGCTTTAGGACACTCCTCCTCTTTGCTTTGCTCCTGACTCCCTTCAATTAAGGGAACTGGGAATGGAAAGAAGTTGGTGAGAATTAATTAATGGTTGGACTAGGTGATCTTAGTGGTCTTTCCAAACCTTATTGATGCTATGAATGTTTCAAAGTTTCCATTTGATCTCTGTATCCTTTTCTCCTTTAAAGGCAAAGACCAAACTAAAGAGCTTGTTGGCAGGAGGAAGCTAGAGAAGTTTAAAGAAAGGCATGAATTTACAATTTGCTCAGTCCTGATCACACTCAGGGCACAGTAAGTGTCCAGCAGCAAGCTCCTCTTTGAGGAAACCACGCTGTAAAAAAGATATTAGATTCGCAAACCCAGATGTTCAAACCTGAATAACATTGTTTCAACTCTCCTCCTTCTGAAGAGAAAGAGCATGGATGCCATCAATATCCTCACAGCATATTCAAGCATAGTTATCTCTAATGAGAGGGAGGAATTGAAAAATGCAGGAAACTAGATAAAAGCGCTATGTGCTTATGCTCTTTTGAAAATCTCACTAGCACGCAGTTGTACCTTTATGCACATCATCCTGCACAAATGACTGAATACTGCCTCTACACACAATTATTTCCTTAACTGGAGCGCTGCAGTACTTGCTCAGGGGTTCAAAAGGCTCAGCTGGAGGGAAGGGCAGACAGAAGTTCATCATTATGCCCCGCTACCTGGAGAAACCTGGCACTCGCTATTCAGGGGAGCTGGCAGGACAGGCACCTTGTTCTTGTCAGGTGCAACGGCAATTCGGAATAGCTTTTATAGTCACAGAATAGAGGTGAGCAAGAATACCTTGAAAAGAGCACAGATCCACTGGTTTAGCATGACTGCCTACAGCAGTCTCTGATGCAAACTGCATGTGAATAATTACTGGCAGACAGATAAAATGAGGTGATAATTCTCTCATTAGGTTGTGTTAAGAGAGAGAGCTCCACTGTGGTTCCCATTACATGAGCGAGCGATCTTTATCTTATTTAATCAGCTATGCATCCATACTAATTTAAGCAGGGATATCTTTGAAATGTACACATTTTTAGACGCTCTGAAGCAAGCCTTAATCATTACCTTTTCTAGCATTCAATGGTTACGCATTTGTTTTGAGGCTTTTTGGAAGGAAAGACTGCTTTGATGAAGATGTTTCAGAAAGTTCAGCCTCTCCCCTCAGCCACATTCAACTTCCTACTGTGAAGACAGCAACTTAAATCCAGTGTGCCAGCATGACACAGGGGATGGCAACTGCAATCACATCAGTCAGGAGAGCTGCTCAAAGGAGAACGATTCTGTGCAGCACTGTACCCTCAACTGCCAGCCCCAGCAAGTGCAAGGACAACTGACACCGCCCCGCTCAGAAGCTGGGAGGTCTCAGAAGCACTTCACTACTGTAACCTCTACTGCCAGCTGAGGGTAAAAGATAATACGTAAACAAATAAAAAGCCTACAAGAAAGATTATCAGAAAAAAAAAGGGGAGGGGGGCACCCACCAGTCCCATTTTCTGTTACCTCGTGGAAAAACTCCAGGGTCCATGAAAGTTGCCATGCTGAAGTTTGCCAGCACAAACAAGAACACGAGCCCATTGTACACCGGGATGGCTGGGGAGATGGCTTTTGTCAGCCAGGGGCACCTGTGGAGGAGAAAAGTTATAGGTGAGGGCTCTTTTGGCTGTATCGAGCAGTTTCTTCCCATTCACCAGCATCACAAAAGTAGTCTCATCCGCTCTCCATCAGCCATTGAGCAAGGCCAAATTCGCAATTTAACATCAGAAATTTCAATTGCCTGTTTCAGCGCTGCAGCCACCTTTTGTAAAGACGCTTTGTTCCACAGCACAGAAAGCACCAGCTGCTCACGTGGCTTGTGGGGCTTTGCAACTCTATTCCTTTATTTGCAACCTGGCACTTTGCTTCTCCATGTAAAAGCTGCATCCTATTGTTGCATTTCTGTTTATCGCGTATACTGCCTTGTTACAGTCGGTGCTCAGTTCCCACTGGCAGAAAGCAGAACAGGATTCTTACACCCTTGATCACCACAGCAGGTACAATGCGAAGGACGTTCACTTCCCACAGCACCTTCCTGAGTGGTTTTCAACTCTAAATAACAGCCAAAACCAACACTGTGAAACCTCTCCCCAGTGGAAATCTGATGGGAGCATGAGCTCTGCAGGTGGCTGCAGCACCTGGGAATGCCAAAAAGAAAGTGAATGGCAACTGCCATGAGGATACCGCTCCAAAATGCTAAAAGACACAGCACAGCCAGCACATGTAACAGAGGGGGACAAAAGGACAAGGAGATAAAGAAGGGGACTTTGGAAAGAGCACAGAGAAACGCCTGTTAGTAACAGGACAGTTGCTCCAGCTGCAGAGATCACTTCCCATTGCAGAGGAGGGCAGGACCAAGACAGGTAACTTGATCCAATAAAATGCAGCATTTACTCACTCAGCCCTTTACAGCCTCTCTAAAGCTTACCTCTAAGCACTACACCAAACTTACTCCTCTTTCGGTTCCCACCTGCCCTGCCAGCAGGCACCCCAGCAAGCTGCTCAGCCCGTCAGCAGCCACCGTACACATAAACCAAGCATTAACCCACACATTCCAGATCACATTTTGCCTCAGTTACATCTACAGCTGGATCAGGCTGTCTGCCAGGCGGAAGCCTGCAGAGAGGAAAAAAAAAAAAATGCACACCCAACCTTCTTCCAAATCTAATTCGCACTGCTTGTGCTACCGACAGCTGAGAATGGTGTTACTGACCTTGAAGAGACACTGTTAAACACCTGTGCTCTTGTGGCCAGTATTAGAAGGACACCACGTTTTCTCCCATTTCTTTGTAAGCAGGCAGGAAGAGATTTTTTCTTACAGATAGCTGCTAATTCACAGAAAGATTATATGCAGACTCCCTCAGATGATTTATGTAAGGAGGAGTTAATGTTCTCATTTGTCATTTCCTTTGTCATGTACTCAACAAATACACCAAAATACTACAAAAAACTTGAGCCATAAGCTAAACTAAACAGCTCATTTAATGGGTAAATACCATGTCTGAAAATACTTCATGGAAGCTGAAATAGAGGATAGAGTGAGTCACTGTACGTACTAGCCAGAAGGTCTGTGCACCATCCTTCCATGTTTTCTTCCCAGAATGTTTATGTAGTATTAGATATTACATAACATTTTAGATGGGTCAGAAGAGGCCTCATTTGTTAACTGGGCTGATCAATAAAAACAGATGTGAGATCAAGCCCTGATTCATAACTGCCAAATGGTCTGAAAGAGAAAATCAAACTGCTGATAGGACTGACAAAACATGATGCATCCTCCCTGTCCCTCTCCTCCAATGCATACACAGTTTCAGCCAAAGTAACAGAAATTGTAATCCAAGTCTGGCAGGCTGGTTTCATCACTATCCCATCAGGCAAAACTCTGGTTTCCAACCTTCTGTACTCTGCCCTGAGAAGGAAGCAGCAGAAACATCGGGACAGGCCCTGCAGAGAGCTTACATCGGATATTTCCCCCCTCTGGGAGAGCTGCTTCCAGCAGCAGTAACGCTCGTCTCTGGGACAAATCTAGATGAACTTTTTATAGGCTTTTCTTAACAGAAGCTGTTACGAATTCAGATAAACACCACACGGATTCAAAGCTTTCTTTGGTTGGCTGGCAAATCCAAGGTTTCAAGAGGCTATGGCCTTTGTGTCATCAACTCGTCTCACTGTGGAATCACACAGCACAGAGGGTGCCATAAACTTTACAGAGCCAACTACAGAGCCAAGAGCAGTGCGTAGTCCCCTCATGGACTGTATGAACCCAATTTTTCTGAGAGAAAAACAACTCCAAAACTTCTGGTGTGTGCTGACAACCAGGAGAAAAAAACAAGTCATAACCCAGGACACTTTCTATTACAGCTTAATCGTTGCCAAAGGAAGCTGCACCCTTTGCACCTGCTGCAGCAGCCACAGAACCATCATCATTGCAGAAGTCAAAGGCAATGCCCATGGAAAAGTCAAGTGACAGGACCAGCACCAGAAGTGTGGGGACTTGCCTTGTGCCCGAGCAGCCCCGCGTGCCTCACCCGGCACATCTACAGCTCCACAGACACACTGCTCCCCACAGGCGTTACTCCTCACCCCACTCAACAATGACCTTGCAGGCAACCACACTAGCATTTCTATTCTCAAAGGAACTGCATTGTTGGTGCTCGGTTCTAACTTAATTTATATTCCTCACTGGAACCAGGAGCCCCAGTGGATAATATTATGATTCTTGGGGGCACCAGCCATGCTGCTTCACACTACTTCCACAGGCACACAGGACAGAAACCTTCCACGGTTTTGTTTACTGTAGAAATGAAGAGCCAGCATGTGCCGCCCTGGCACGTCGCGGATAATTACGGATCTCGAATTCTTCTGAACGAAGCACACAATTACACAGGCAGCATTTTCCTCATAATTATACTTCTTCGACAGAGTGAATTTGCTCATAACTCAGAGGAGAGTAATTCAGGGTGGCAGACTTAATCTCATTTATTTTATTTGCTCTTGAAGCTCTATCCTAATAAAACAGAAAGTTAAAAGGATTAACAAATAAGATCACAGAACTTGCTAGGTGTCAGACCAACTCATGCATCATCAACCGCCTTCCTCTGCTAAATTAAACAACAAATAATCCTTTCCTTTTTTGCTTGGTGCTTCAGAGCAGGACACATTTGTGTCTTACAATTACAGTTCGCCTACAATTAAGTAATTGAACGGGACATTTTTCTTGAATCCTGCTGCAAATTAAGGTTTGGGACTTTTTTTCATTAAAACCTTACATCTGCTCAGAGAAGCGTTAGGACACAGAGGATGGAGCTTGGGATTTCAAGAACCGGGTTTTAGCCTTGACGCTGACACCGGCTTGCAGAGGGACTGAAATCCATCTGCTTCTCCTCTCCAACCTGGTTCAGCCTTTTGCAAATGAGACACAAACTACTGACAGCTCATCTTCCCCACTGTGTGAGAGAGCAGGGATCACATCTGATTTTGCAAACCTCACAGTGCTTCTTCTAGAGCAAAGCTGCTGGCCCTGCACTGGCATCCTGTGAGTCCACGGTTATGAAAAATAAAGCATCTTTTAATTCAAATCACATTCTTGTACTATAAGGGTAGTTACAACAGTAACACAAACTCACTGATTCAGTGCATGCAAGTAGAAGTGGAGACTAATTAGGTACAAGAGGCCAACAAGCAAACATAATTTGTCTACGCACTGGTACCAATTTCACTGAAAACTTTCAAACTGTGTCCTTGCGTCTGTAGCAGCCTGTCCTTGTTTGGTACCTCTCCAGGAGCTTCTAGCCAAACCCTGATGGCGAGGAGCACCTACATATTTGCACATGTAAAATCTGTGTAAGGGATTTCTTATCATTGCCACATCTGGGCAAAGATTTAACAAACGTACGGCGCTGCAGAGCCCATCGCAGCTGTGTACGTGGGACAGAGGAGGTGCACGGCCACACACTGAGGGGACACTGCTGGAGCCCAGGGTACCCTGAGCTCTCAGCCTTTAGCAGTGAAAATCTAACACATTCCTCATGTACTCCACTCTAGGAGATTCTTTTTTTCCTTTCCATTTATATGTTCTCTCCTTCCCTGAAATCACAGAAAGTACCTTTGTGGAAAAGTAACAGAAAAAAAATGCTCGCTTTCCATTTTTGCTCGCTACCAAAGATAGCTGGGAGATTATTGTACATCTAAAAATATTTCCAAGGTGCTAAGTCAGGTTTAAAATGGCATCACTAGAGACTGTCAGGAGAGAACGTATCCGAGTGCTATAACCGATACGAAAGATATGGGCAGGTCCTGGGAAAGCTGCGGAAGGCTCAGGCCACCAGGTCATTTGCTCACTTCTGCCACAGCAGATTTTGATAAATCATCTGATTTCTGCGCTGTGTCTTACTCATTGGCAAGATTGCAGCTAATATACTGTTGCCATAGCACTACACCCTCACTGTGACTACAGCAGTTGTACTGATAGAAAATGATATTAAAGGATAACAACTCCGAATGTTACATAAAAAGGGAAAGAGGAGAAATAAATACTGGAGCATTTACCACTGAGAAACAGAAACTGATGAGAGAGGAGTGCCACATGGAGCAGCTCATGCTGGTAATGAGTGGGAGATGGAAAAACATCCACCCTGGGTTGTCAGATGCAGTTATCCATCACAGGAGGCCCAAAGAAGACCCATAAAAAACCCCATGAATTTCATGAGCCCATTCCTCGTGAAATATAGCTGAACATTGGAGCCAGAGGTTCAAATCCATCACCTGCTTAACTGTGTTTAATTATTCACAAGAAAAGTGCTGGGCTGAAATTCACTCAGGTTTAACAAAAGCTGATGAGGTTTCAGCGAACTTTCCATTACACCCTGGAACCAGTCCAAAGGCGAGTGGTTCATGTCTGGCAAAGTACAGATCAGAGGAGCTAAATCAATTAAGAATTCAACTTGAGATACAACGGTTCTTGGTGAAAAGTCTTATCTGGGCCATACATCACTCCCAAAATAAAATATACTCTACCTTTTCCACAAAGCTGCTTGAAAGCTCTGCAGCATGTTCCCTTCCTCTCTTTTTAAATGTTCTCTAATATCTAAGAAAAGACACTACTGTCATGCGAACTGATGAGGGAGAAATATGGAATAGGAACAATACCAATAACCAACACTAAGTGACATGACCATAGGGACAACCATACCACCACCATCTTAAGTCTGGAAGCCATGCAGTCATCCCAGGCCTGCAGTGGAGGCAGAAGGACCCAGCAGCCAGCAGGCTGGACATGTTCTTACAAGGTACAGATCCAAAGTGACTTTACAGCACAAAGCTGCTCTTTGCAATGCTGGGGCCATTACAGAGCCTTGTACGAAGGAGGGGAAGGAAAATCCTGCAAGGCAGTTACATTTCTTCCATGACTTGAGAGAGCTGTTCAGGAAATCTACAGCTAATTAAGACCAGGGGTTCTTGCAGACTTGTCTGGATCATGTATTGCCTTTGAAATCTGGAAACAATACCTGTCCATGGCCTGAATAACATGTTTCAGAGCTGTGGTGCAAGTTCTTTTATCTGTACAACAGCTTGCTTGTGCAGGGAAAGAAGCCTAGATCTCATCTGAAAATTTCTAGACATGCACGACAGAATTACAGCAGGTATTGAAAGGTTTCCCTGTATGAACTAGAAAGATTAGAGACCTCATATTCCACAGAAGAGATGAACAAAACAAAGACACAGAGGTATCTCCACTGCAAAGAGATAAAGAAGATAGGGTAAAGAGTGTAAACATTCTCATATATCAAATACAGGAACAGACGTGTAATAATAAAACAAAAGCCTCTCTCAGAATCTCATCTGTAACTTCTCTCTGGAATACCCTCCCAAAGCAGTTCTATGGAAACCTGAACTGGGAGCACGACATTTATATACTTTATTCTCACTACACTGAAAAAGAATATTTACATGGTTGGTATAAAGTGGCCTTAAGATATGAAGAATTTAAGAAAAAAATTACTCGATGTAAGAAAATAAAAATGACAGACAACCTCCGTGTTTTAGCCTAGGAAAGAAACTGTTCTGGGGAAGGAAGCTCCCCGTGGCTACCTGCTTTGGGTGTTTTACCCCTTCCCAAGCCAGCAGCTGGTACCAGCCACCTCTCCATGCAGGACATCAGAGGAGAGTCATCAGTGAGTCAGTCTATTTTGGCAACACTTACAATCCTCAAAGCCACAGACCTAACAACGGTGGTCAAGGTAACAAAACAGAATAGGCCAAGTCATCTAGTTCAGCACCCTGCTATCAGAGACCCCATGCTCACCGCAACACCCGGCCATGCACTGTCCTGAAACTAAGCAGCATTTTATACACCAAACCTCAATACACCACTCTTTTCTCTGCCAGATGCACGCCAGTAACAGCAGGGCAGAACTGGGCCTCTCCCACGCCAGTGCACAGCCTGCTCCCGCTGCAGGACTCAGGCTGCCTGGGGGCACGAGGCCGCAGCTGAAAAATCCTTGTTCCTTCCAGCAGAGGGTGGTGGGACACACAAGCCAGCAAGCAAACAGGATTATACTGAAAGCAAGAGATGTGTGTTAAAACCAAAAAAACAAAGGTTAAAACCAAAACCAAGGGTTCAATATCAGTAATGAAACAAAGCAACATTGTAGTGGAATAGTTACAAAATTAAATGCGTTCTTCCCTCTGCATTCACCAAGCTGAAGAAACAGGAAACATCAGCTCTTCTTGTTATCTTTACCCTTCCCCAGTGATATCATCATCTTTATTCCACTTTCTAGTTTTGGGAAGGGAGCAGCAGTTTCTGAACAGCTTTTCCTGCACCTCTCTATTAGAAGACTGCCTTCTCTTTATATAGAGCTGCTCTCCTTCCTTGAGTCTCCCAAAAAATCACTAAGTAACTTTCAGGCTCTATTTCTTCTTGTCTCCCTCCCATTATCCTGCAGTGCATTAAGAGGCTGAGCAGCAGAATACGTGTCCCTGTGTAGCAAACGCCCACGTGCTACTGCTGCTGCATGCAGGAGGCTTACAGCTGCTCCCAGGCACTTTTGCAATAGCAACCAAGGAGCCACTAAGGTAGAAGCAGAGTCAGAGTCTTCATAAACTACTAAACAACTGTGTCCCTCAGCTTAGACAATGGGTTTCCAGTTTCAGCAGCACAAACCGAGCCTGAGTCCCAAGCTTCCCCTGTCTGCACATGCAGCAAGGCCCCTGCTCACCTAACAGCATTAGGGCAGGCTTCTGGAGGCAGTTTCTCCTGCAGGTAAAACTTTATTACAGCATCTGGCAAAGACAAAAATGCTTTGGAGGAGCAATAAAAAACTAAAATACATAGTGACTGTCATATTAACTGTCTTTTTTTATCTAAGTGATGAAACACGGCAGCAGCATCTTAGGTCTAAATGTTTCTGGCAGCATGTGAAAGACATAAAGGGAGTCTTCCAATATTTGGTTTGGTGCACAGGTATTCAATTCAGGTTGACAGAAAACAAAATTACTTAGCTTGGAAAACATCCTAAGAGATATAATCTTGATTAGAGAGACTGAGAAATGGGATTCGACCTGGAATACAGATTTGTTTCTTGCCAATGCATTCTGAAGTGCACCGAGGTGGGGAATTTCAGCGGCAGGCATGGATGTGAAAATACTTTGCGCATTATTTGCTCTACTCCAAGCCCCAGCATCTCCCAAAGACAGAGGAGTACCTTGTTCACATACTGCAGTGGACACTGGGAAGCTGTTTTGTCATTTTCCCTGTGAATACCTCAGTTTTCACTAAAAGCCTATGGGTTTATGATCTGGGGGGATGTTTATTCAAAAGAACCACACAGTTATCAGAAGAGGTGTAATTGTGCACTGGACCTGAATGCACTAAAAATCTGCCAACTATGTTGCCATAATTCAGCAACACAAGTCAGGATTACAATTACCTGAGATGCATTAGCGACGCTTAATACACTTAATATACTCCTGAGCCAAAATGAGACAATTAGCAGCTCCTTTACCAAAATAGAAGAGTATGTAAATGGCATATGTGTCACCATCTGCTAACAATATGCTACAGGCAGACCAATTCAGAAAAAAAAAAAAAAAGAAAAAAAAATGGGAAAAAAAAGATAAAACCGGTTCCTATTTCCAAGAATCAAAATGAATACTCAGCTTAAGCATTATACTTTCCAGATTCCCAGCTGGGACCAGAATGAGAAGCGTCAAGCATCTTATGATTTAACTGTTGAGAAATTTCCAGGCCGAACTGTCAAGCAAGAGGTTTGGATACAGATCTGAACTATGGGATGATGTTGTGTCTGTGGAGTTCTTCTACCACTTCCAATAACAATGGCATTTGTATGTGTTCTTTTTAAAAACCCTCTTGTTCCTGAACTTTGTTCAAGTTCATCCACATGTTGTTTTATTTTTTTCCCTTGATTTAATTTAGAGTAGGATACATCATTTTACTCTTCAGGAAAATATGAACATTTACTTCTCGCTAAACAGCTAACACAGCAGAATGGAAATAATGAACTGTTTGAGCTGTTCTGAGTTAACCCCTTATTCCTCCTCCTCTTCCTCCCTCCTTCCAGTATTTCCTGAAAATCACACGCCACAAGCAAAGCGGTTCTGGCTTACACTAGAGAATGCCCGCAGCTCTGGGACACTTTGACATTCCTCTTCAACAGCAGAGTCTACTGGACAGGCCAGGGGAAGCTTGGAGCTGCAGAACACACGAGAGCAGCCACAGAGACAACTGTTTACCTCTCATAGTACTTGCTTTGACTTTTCTAATTGTTTGGATTTTCCCTTTTTCCTCCCAAAACGGAGTGCAGCCCACGCAGGTGCTTTAACCCTGTACTGCCTCTTCAAAGCATGAAGTGGGTCCCAATCCCTTGTCTCCCTCCCCAGGGCTCTGGGCAGCCTGCAGTCCCAGGGCCACCTGGGCAGCTGTGGTCTGAACACTTCCCTTCCAGCCAGGAACAGAAGCCATCACCTTCGCTGAGTTAAAAGATACTTAAGACTTCTTAGTATTTCTGAATTGCAAAACTCACTGCTTGCAAAGGCTACACAGAAAACAGCCCTCCTTCAAAAGGTTACTGAAGAGAAAAGCAGAAGTGCCAGGCTGTACCAGATGAGGAAATCTATTTGCTTGTGGTCTTCAGTAATTGATATGCAGCACCTCCCTCAGTGTTTCCTGCTTCTCTCGAATTCACGTAACCATGGCTTTAGTTTCTCAAGGACTTTTTGTGAATGTCATGGAAAAAAAAGGCTTGAGATGATGAGATGGTTATCCCAAAGACACAGTGCACATAGCTGAAGACAAAATAAAAGTAATCTCATTCTGAACAGCAACAGATGTCAAGAGAGCAGAACCCTTCCATGAACTTCACCATTTGTGCCAGCACAACACGGGGTTAATGTGAATCCAGAGCGCTGTAACAGCTCCAGAAACAGCACCGAGCCTGCCCAGGGAGCGTGCTGCCCGCAGCCCCACAGCACTCAGGCCAGGGCCGGACGGGGTGCATGGCAGCACCCATCTCTGCAGGCCGCAGCTGTGCTGCTGGCAGAGGGCTGCCCCGCCGGGAGGGGCGAGCAGCAGGCCAGGAAGAACAGATCTGCTTTCTACCAGGATTTTGTTTCCTACGCGTTCGACTCGATTCCAAACACGCCTTCACAAACATGCAGGCATTGAGTTGTTCAGATTACGTATCATCTCGTGTTGCTCATTTACAACAGCACAGCCAGAGACAAAGAAAGAACTTAAAGTGCTCGGCTCCCTTCAAACAGAAGAAAGCCCGCAGTGAGGGGCTAGAGGACTCGTGACTGGCTTCTGCTCCACCCCACCATGCACACACAGCACCCCGCGGCCAGGAGCACAGCACACAGCTCTGAGCAGCCTGCAACACAGCAAAAGCTCAGCCCCCCCTCCCTGAGCACTGATCACGAAAGGCAGAACCACTCTGAAACATCTCTCTTGCAAATAGCTGTAATTTCCCATCTGTCTTCAGCTCGCTTGACTTCGCCGGGTTCACAGGGGACGATTTACAGCATTCGTTTCGGATTAAGGGTTCCTAAACCGTGACTCAGGCAGCAGAGTAAATGATTTGCAGCTGTCCCACAAAGGCACAGCACGCGGCGATGCCATCCCGGTGCGGCCGTGCTAGTGGTCCTGAACCAGCCTGACCCCCTGGGTACTGCCCGCTCCAAGCATTTAGGAACCAGTGACTGAGGCACGCTGGTGTGCAGAGAAAAACAAGATTTGTTCTACGACCTCTGTTTGACAAGGACATGTGTTGTTCAAGTATTTTAACGTAGTGAATTTGCTGGCTGAACAAACCAACAGAACATTTTTAAATTATTGCCTGTCAAATTGCTTTTGTGTTGGGAGCTACCTGTAACGCTGCACCTTGCGGTGTGTGCAGACATTATCACACAGAGGTGCACCTGCACTCACACCCACTGCAACCGCAGCATGACTGCACAGAAACTGCCACCGGCAAACGAGCGAGCTAAGAGCTGCGTCTGGATCTAGAGGGTTTATCAGAAATGACATTCATTTGCTTGTTATTTCTCTGGCAAATTCGGAGTTTGGGAAATTTCTGAATTTCTCAATGAGCACGTTTTTTCCCCAATTAAACACAAAAGGCACTTTTTTTTTTTTCTTTTTTTTCTTTCAATAATGATGGCATCCTCTGTGTATTCAGTGAAACACAAAGCATCAGCACTGTGCCTTCACTCCATTTTCAGTTTCTGTACTGTCACATTTTAGTCAATCAGTTATCACTGCTACGCTGTCTTCAGCGCTGAAAGAACCCTCCTGTGCCTGCAGTGCAGATCTGTTTGTCTCTTTAGCCAAATACATGGAAGTATTTTCATCTCAATCACGGAAGCAACCCTGCTAGTAAACTGCTGCACACCTTCTGCTCTGTGGAAGATTCCTCACAGCCTCCCCTAACTCCAGGTGGGTCACCAGCATCACCTGCATCACGGCCCCTTCTGCAGAGCAGCTCTGGGGCAGCTGGCAAATTCTCTTCAGAAACCAAGTAAGCATGTCAAGCAAGGTTTTGGGCTCTTGGATATCAAGAAGACTTCCTTGTGTAATTCATGTAACTTTTGCTTTGAATTTTTCTCCTTCAGTGGAGCTATCTCTTAACTCCAAAAGACTCTGCATACTATTGATGCATCAGAAACACTCCCCATGCATAAAGAATGAACACAACTACCCAACAGGAATCTTGTAAAATCGTTCATTTTTGACCAGAAAGCAAGCCGAGGCCGAAGCCCCCATGGGGCGTAAGTGGCAGTGATGGTGAAGCAGGGGTGGAGCACTGCAGCCATGAAAAAGAGTTGAGCTGGACACCGAAGAAGGTGTTTGGAGCATACATCAAGGCCAGATCAGAAAAGCCAATTGTTGCTGTTATCTACTTAATCTTCTCTTGTGTGGAAAAGGCAGTGAGGGAATTCTTTTCAGCCAACGCGACTGTCTAAGCCAATGTGACCGTCTATGCCAATGCCCAAGGCAAATAATACTCTAAACAATAAGGCATTTTAACTCTGCTATAAATACTAAATTTGCAAAGACAGCTGTTTGCCCGCAGTTTCTTCCAGCAATCTCTATTCAGTACTTTATATTTACACAAATGCATGACCATACCCAGCCCCATCCCAACCAGGTCTGCGAGAACAGACAGGTGGGGAGAAGTGGAGGCTTTACATTTCAGTCCTTGAGACATACAATGAGGCTGCTTCCTTGGGAGCTGCCACATGGCGTCTGTTTGAAAAGTGACATACAACCAAGGCACCATAGTGCATGAGAAGCACTTGTGCATTTTGCTCGAGTTCCTGTAATCTTTTCTCAAGAGTATCAACCATAGAACAGTTTCACTGCAGAAGGATCTTTAGCAGAATAACGACAGCAGCAACCCCTATAAAATGGGTATTAAAGCCAACTGCAAGCCAAGACAGCAACCTTAAACTGCTTTCAAGGGAATCCAGCTTTGACAAATCAGCACCAGCATCAGGCTGTGCCATGCAATGGTTCTTGATGTTTTAACAGACACATTATTCATGCTGTAGATTAACTGATTATTGCTTGCCCCATCTATTGACTGTGAAAAGCTGATAAAATGCAACTTCGACTGAAAACAGCACACACAAATCTGTACCTCTAAGGTGAAGATACCAGTAAAACTATTCCAACTCACAAACAAATCTTAATCTAAAGAAACACTGCCCTGAGGGTACGCTTATCTTCCTCCATATACTGTTGAGTTCTATCATTTGTCTTTAGCAACAGAGACCTTACATACATGAACATACAATTCATAGTTTACAGCATAGATTGTAGATAGAGTGTATCTAAAGTTTCAGTATAATTAATAATCCCCCCAAACAGCAGGTTCTGGAAGTTCACACACCCTACCCTGCCAAGCACAATTACCAATTCTTACACCCAGACCAAACTCTGCTATACTTGCCATGGCCAGCACTCCCTTGAACAAAGATGAACAAACATGGTTGTTTGCTGATATTATTTTTCTTCCCCACAAGTCCTCCTGCCTACGATCAGATTTCTGCATAATGGCAGAGAACACTGGGGTGCTCACCCAGTCACAGCTGCAGACTGTCTGAATCGATCGTCATCTTTCTGAAAAAAAAAACCAACTGTAATTTTTCTTACATGATTCAGTGCAAAGCACATCTTCTTGTAGTCACTGTGTTCAAAAGGATGAGTACACATCTTTAATTTGATCTGGATCAACTGCCATCTCCTTTTTTAAACTAATTTGCATACTGCCAGCTCAGCACTAAAATAAATGACATCTACGAGAACCATAGACCATTAACAGACTGGATCTAGAAATTGAAAACTCAGATATCTGATATGCTGTTGAAACAGTCAGTGTTGAAAACATGTAAGAAAGAAAGAACACGATCCCCAACTGCAGCTCTTACACCCAGGTGCCTCTTGCTTCCTCTTCACCAGGCACATGGCCCATTCACTGACAAGTGTGTTTTCCCACTTTGGTTTCCTGGGAGTCTCTATTGGCTGTGCATCAAGCCAAATGTTCATTTTTGCTATCAACATAGCCAGGGGGCTCAGAGATGCTAGCCAACCCTTGTTCAACTGGTGTTACTGTTTTACAACATGTCATGCTTGGTGATACTGAAAGGAAAAGACAATAAAAAGAAAAATTAATCTTGTGATTAAACACAACACTTTGGATTGCTGGCTGCTGCCACTGGCACCATGCCACTGTCTCTGAGGACAGAATAGAACCTGTCTGCTGTCTTCAACAAAAGGATTTTTATACTATAAGGGTCTCTTGCTACGACTGATCAAAACAGGCAGCTTGGCAAGAAGACCTGGCCAACCATCAGTTACAGCTTTGTTACATCCCATCTTAATGCTGATGGAGTCCTGCTCCAGTCTGAGATGACTGTACAGAACTTCTGCTTGTACAGAATGTTCGCATGCCACATAACGTACCACTACATTCACAGTATACAGAACTTACAGCAAATTTATAAGAGTTAGAAAATCTGATTTTCAGATATTTGCATGTGTCCACTCAGAGTACAGACTGTTTTGAAATCTGAATCCTCAGGGCTTGCTAAGCACCTGCTCCCTCAAAAGCAGGCTTATGTGCCATTGAAAGATTTGCACTGGCCCTTTGGAAAGGGATTAATTGCTTTTCCACTACGAATATTTGCATAGGAGACTGTGTTAGTTATGCCAAAGTCTCTGATACTTGCACTGTAGCATAAAGTGTAGTTTTTGTGATCAGTTACACAGTGTTCATTTTTATAAATGTTGAATGCTAAAGTTTCAATTAAGCTCTGCTTACAAAGTTTCCCTCAGGGAAATTCAGATACAGAAATCTACTCAGCTAAAACAAGAAAGCTCATAAGCATGGTCAAATCAGAATGCATTTCTAAATGATTTCCTATCATCATGTGCATGGCTTGTTAAAGGAACATGGCAGAAATTCCATACTTAAGCAGGAGGATCTGCTTTCTATCTTATCTGCAAATGGATCGCACCACTCTTTCCACACGTTCTTTAGTTCAACCACAAAATATCATCACTTTAGATATGAAGTATATTTACAGAGCTTAATAGTATAAGTACTGAATGGTCCTCCCTGTTCCCAAATACTACCACTGGTGGCAGCTCATGTGAACAACCAACGTAACTACTGTCACCAGCAAAACCACCACCGAGATCTTCACACAACAACATTTAATGAAGAAATGCAAACCCCAAAGATTCTAATGCCTCTAATCCCTTCCTCTGGTTTGGTTGCTGATGGTTTACCCATCAAATCTGGTAGCATCAAGGCCTCTCAGTGGACCAGTGTGATGAATTATGCTTCTTACAAAACAGCTTTTAGAAATAAACAGCTCTGTGCAGCCATTGTATTTGGCTGTCTCCTAAAGTGTGATGGCATAAATGCTAAAGATACCACTGCTTCCCAAAACACGTTCTATCTCCATGAAAACCTCTCCATTTGTATACGTGTTATTACTTCCAGCCATTCCTAAACTGCATCAAAGGACGCACTGGGAAGTCTCACTGAGAGTGCTGCGAAGACAAATATTTTGATCAGAAGAAACCTTTGACCAAATCTTTGATGCTGGATAGTAAAATAGCAGTTTCTGAACTCAACAGCTCAGGCTTAAAATGGTTGAAGCAGACAAACACAAAAGCGGTTCTGAGACATAAATCACATCATCTGAAACAGAGTATGACAAGCCTGTTTGTGCACTTTCCTGATGAAGTAATTGTACGAAGCTGTTCTTCAGCTCCCCAGGCAGGCAACAATGCGTATTGATAGAATGGGTGTGAGCGTTACCTAATGCGATGAAGCTAGAGAAGTGATGAATAACCCTCATGTTGATGCAGCCAGTGAGGAGATGCTGTCAGACCATTAAGCACAGCCAGGAGATTTGTCAGTGTTAGAAGAGGTTGAATTCTCTACCTTCCGCTTCCTGCCTCAGGCTCCTGGCACACACACCTCCTCCAAAGCCATCTTTCATTGCAGCCTGAAAGCACGTTTTTCACTTCCTTCTCCTATTCACCTTAGAAGTCCTCCAGGTTTCCACGGATGTTTTTCAGCTCCACCTCTCCTTTTTCAGAGAGGCTAGCTTTGTGCACATCCATTTATTAGAACGTTTAGGTTAACGTGCTGGACTGTGATTATCATGTTTATCTTTCTTGGGAAATTCTTTGCAGCTGCAGAGACTGATTGCAGCCATCCTACACTTGGGCTTCATCTTTTTTGTTTGTTTGCTTCCTCTTGTGGATATAGACAACAAAATACTGCATATACATGCTTTATGGATCAGCAGATTGGCATTAGATGAACTCCTGTTTTATCATTTTAGTTCCACAAGCTTGGATTTCATCTCTGTTCTGCCACATCTATGAAAAATCTCCAGTTTAAGTTCTGGGAGAAAAAGCAGCAACTTACAGAATCATGAACTTCCCAAATATGTCATAACAGACGAACAAAACAAAACAAAAACGAAGGCAGAAGTAAGATGCACTGAGGCCATGACAATTGGAAATAATGAAAGCACAAAGAAGCATCAGGAAAGCTACTCCAGCAATACCCTGCTATGGCCACTGTGCTATGACTTTGTTAAGTAGTATTGCAAGTTCACATGGACGTTTTTACTAATGAAAGCAATTCTGCTTGGGCCAGCAAGTCTGTGCGTATTAGCAACCTGCCAGGGGTGTTTTCAGCTAAGAGTTCATGATCTAATCCCTCAGATACAGCAAAGAGAGTAACTGGAGCATTGTCCGTATTGCTCACAGGGTAAGAGCTCTTCTGATTCAACCCTGATGCTTGAACTGGACCATCTCACAGGAGACAAGAGGGAAAGACACAAAGATTGTAGTGTGGGTTAAGGGCCTTCAAAACCACAATAGAGAGAAAGGATTTTTTGCACCTTAAGCAACTAAGCTCATTTCTGATGAAAAAATTCACTCCTGCTAACAGCTAACATTTTGCATACAGAAAATACAAACCTGAATAGGATCTCCTGTGCCACACAGAAAGGCAGAAACCCTTCAGTTCTCAAACAAAGCCAGCTTTGGGCCTGCTCTGGGGAGGGGTGGAGACTGAGCAACCCCATTTTTATCTCAAGTGTTTGCTTTCCTGTAATTCATCAGCACCTCTGCACTGTGTTCACATTGCTTTGCAAATGCTCTACAACATGGAGTGGCCAGGCTTTAGGACAGTCGAGAAAACTCAAGTGGAAACTGCCTAGATATGCTTGACACCTCGTTTTCAGGCTGCCTGTCATGTTGGTATTAACAATGCAATGGCAGTTCTACTGTGGAACAAATTCCTTATAAATATGGATTTATCAAACTGAAATGTCTAGGTAATAAAGATGGCTGAGAGACACAAACCCACAAGCAGAATCATATTTAAGGTACTGCAAAATCCAGCCATTCTAATAGAATATAACATTTTAACAAATTCATAAAGCTCAAACACGAGAAATAAGCATTTAAATAATACAGCAGAGAACAAAAGAAACATTAAAAGACGCAAATGAATGAGAGTCACAGATACATCAACACAGCATTTTATTATCGCGCTACATTTTCAGGTTGCATAAATAATTGTACACATATTCTGTGGCTGCGCTAAGCCACTGTGACAACTATGACCTTATTGTGGCAACAAAATGACAAGAAATCCCCGGAGATCTAGCAATATTTTGACACCACAATCCTGCAGCTATCTCCACAAGCAATTAAATGAAAATGCTGCCCTGCCTCCTGCTACATCCCAGAGAGCTGCAGCCGGCAGTTCATCCTGCCTTAGAAAATGTTGAACACATACAACCGGTGGCTGACAGCTGTCAATCAGCCCTGACTTACTCTGTGCAGCTTCTTGAAGCGGTCCAGTTAGACTCGCAAGAAAAATACCATGCTGTATTCCTCCGAAGATGTTAAAAAAAATTCTCCCACTTGGTTTAATTTTCCTGAAATGGACACTTACATTCTTTCTTGGGGAAAAAGAAAAACAAAAAGTGGGGCTGCGGAAGATGCCAGATTGCTTTCTATGCCAGCCCTCCTTGTAACCCCACCACACGCACAGAAAATGGGACACGTTGCAGTGAGCATCCCAAAGGGGAAACACACAGGTGCGGCCGGCCGGCCTGCTGCTCACCACGGCCCGCTTGGCTGGCGGCACGGGGAGGCCTGCAGCCTCCCCGTTGGTGATGCCATATAAAAAAGCCTTGGGAAGAGAACAAGAAGAACGGAGATGTTTCCCAGCGAGTAAAGGAAGAAAAAAAGTCAATAAAACGGACGGCCTTGCATTAAGTGTGTAAAGGAATAATATGTGAAATCAGAAGGAGTGACTGAATGTAGAAGAGAGCAGCACGGAAAAAGCATACAGGGCAGAAAGAGGAACAGAGGAAAGCAAAGTAAAGCAGGCGGCAGACAGTACTGCCAGAAAACAGAGTTTCTGTTTTCCACAGTGCTACACTAGTACCATACTGAAGACAGTGGGGGTGATTTTGACCCAGGGGTGGCTTCATGGGAGACAGTTCTCCCACTCGTATTCCCACCAGTATGAATCTTGCACATAAACCAACCAGCACTGCCAGAATGGCACCTAAGTCTCCAAATCACCAATACTGTTTTCAGCTAGAAAGTTATTCATGCAAAAAAAGTTAATGAGTGGCTGGAAGTCCTGGCCTCCCTTTTTTTGCGGGGGTGGGGCTCTCTTTCCTGCTTCTGCCTCTGCCTACTAAGAGCCATGTGGAAGGTGACAGCGGCAGCTATGCTTGGTCCTCCCTGAGCCAGAGCACACAGCGGTGCAGCCCCTGCTCTGTGACAGACAGTCTCTACCCCAGGATGCTCAAACAAGTACCGTGGCAACCAACGGATGCACTATGCCAGGATGTAATGTGCGGGAATTGATTTGAACTCCTTACTCAGGGTTTTTCCTCTTTTCATCATGCTTTTCTGCTACAAGCAAAATCACTTTCTGAAAGTATTAAATCATGTGGGCATCAAATAAAGCAGTGCCTTGAATTCCTACCCGCAGGGCCTATGCTATGGCATTTGTAGACTCAATCAAAAGGTAAAGTTTGCTGATTGACAGCCAGCCTTTTAAATTTCATTTGTTCGGACCAGACCAGAAGCATCCAGCGCTAATATAATTCTAGCAAACATAGCAATCATTTGTTTTGCTTTACAAAGGTCACTAGACATCAGTTTAAATCTCCCAGTGCTGCCCGTTTGCCAAATTTTGCTGTCAGAAGACTCACTTCAAAATGTGCTGGGCCTTATTTTTTATAATGAGCAGTCAGGAACCTTATGTCTTTCTTCTACTCTAAAAAGTATACTAAAAAGGTGTATACTTTCAAAAGAACATCCAGCTGTTCTCCTTTAGTACATCAAGGTATCAACTTGCTCTTATCCTGCAGCAGGAGTTGTGAGGTAACAGCAAGTGATACCTTGCCTAATTCAACAAGGGCAGAGGTATGTGGATTGTGAGTCTCATTTATACCCGGGCATTTCCAACTTTCAAAGGGGAAAATGTGATTTAAGTATGAGATCAACTGCCAAATTGCTCAAACATTTACAGATGTTTCTTACATGTCTGACCTAAGAGGACTGACTGCCTAAACTTAGACTTAACCAAACCACCACAACTTCCTCTACAAGCCATCCATCCAGAGTAGAAGGACAAGAGGATATCTAGATTTATGGGTCATGACACAAAATTACAAATCTTTGGTCCCATTTTACGATTTGGAAACCATTCAAGCATGGAGTTTGTCAGACAAAGTAGCTATTGGTACTTTAATCATGTGTTCCAGTTTAACGGAGCAGAAGCAACAATTGTGTTTCCCTGCCTTAATGTATGCTTATCTTTTTTGTTCAGTGTCAGCAGCTGCAGCAACAAAGCACGCAGCCAAATTTGCAGAATACTGAAAATGCAGCTGCCAACACTGTAATGCAGAATAGCCCAGATGAAGTACCTTTTCCTTTTCACTTTGACACTATTAAAGTCTGTAGAGCTCCCAGCACAGCAGAAGGCACAGCAGCTGGCACACCAACTAGTGCTTCTGCATTCTCACCAAGGGAGCACCCTGCACAGCAGGAAGAGAATGGCTGTTCACACCCCACCTGCCTGACACATGACTGTAGCGTGTACCAGTGTCAATCAGAGCAGAGGATAGGGTTTGGTTTTTACTCAGGTTGTCTGGACAGGCGTGCTCTGATGTTCAGTTTCTTATTTGGGATCAAACTGCCCCAACTTTGCTGCTTGACAATCCCAAGACAAAGAACCTGCCCTCTGTTTCATACGAATTAACCAAAATTTTACCATTTTGGATGACTGCTCTGAACACGATTTTCAATCTTTGTCAAAAATTTTTCCAGTATTAAAAAAAAATTGAAAAGAAAATAGTTCTTGTTCAATTAAATTCCAGTAACTTCATAATCGTGATACTAATGTTGACAGTGTTCTGGGCCTAAACTTTGGAAGGGTGTTGCCACTGACATTTCTCCAGACCCAAACTTTTCATCATATATTATCCCAATTTTTTAAAAATAGCTCTAGCTTGTTCAAAATGCCATTTTTTCAGTGAATGAGCTATTCAAAAGTCCTAATCAGGGATCCATTTAGCGAGGAGCTGCATAAACACAGCTGCTAGGAAGGGTCTAGTACAGAGAGCAACACAATGGTTTCAATTCTGTTTGGAGAAGAACCTCACAGGGACCACTTATACACGCCAAACATGCTTCTGTGACCCCAAAAAGAAATGCAATGTGCTTGCATTAAAAATAAAATGGAATTTAATGCTCAGATGCAAAAAGCGCAACCATGATTTAAAAGTTAGGTTTTTTGCACAGAAGGGTGATGGCACCTGAGTTAGTGAGGAAGAAGAGCAGCTGAGGAGGAACGACAGGCCTGAGGAAAAGGAGTGAAAATAATCAGAGACAAAACCAGAGCCAAGGAGGCCAGCTCTGCATACCAGGGCACTGAAGTAACTAAGGAACCACGAATGCTGAAGGGAGGCTTCCAGTATTCAGCAACTCCACGTGGAGGGCTCTTCAAACTGTACTCTGCTTCAGTTGCATCATTTTCCTTCAAAACTATTGATTGCTTTCAGGGTCCAGCAGAAATCCAGCATGGAGCCAAAGGCAGATGGGAGAACAACAAGCAGATTGACTTGGGGCCAGGAGAAAGCCCAAAGGCAGCAGTGATTCAGAGATAAGGCACACAAGGCTACAGGTTGAAAGTGCTGAGAGGACTGCTTCAGGAGGCTGCTTCAACAGGCTCCAATGGATGCTGTAGGAAAAGATCAGACAATTGTTATACACAGTTTGCAGTAGATTTAACAAAGGAGAAGGGGAGGAAGCAGCAGGGGAAGATCGGTTGTTTTATTTGCTCATCTACAGACAGTTACAATCTTAGCAATCATTTTGTTATGTCAAAGAAACATATATCTGAGATAGTATGGACATGTCATCATGTTGGTAGGTGAAATGAATTCCTCAAAATAGTGGGGCAAAACAAAAATACACAATGAATTCTCCTTAGCCAGGAAGACAAAAGAGTTATCATATTCTGCATGTAATTAAGGTACTAAATTGAAACAAAATAAAAACAAAACAAAACTGCAGAAACACTTGAGCAGAAACCTTTGCATGAGAAATTACTTGAGACTATTTCAATTTCAGATGTAATGGCTGTGGAATTTGTTGTTACTAAATAAGCTGCTTACCTTCTTGCTGGATGCTGAATTCTCATTCCTAGAAGAGAAGAGAAACACATCAGTGTTGTATTGTCAGACTGAGGGCGGGGGTGCTGGTAAGAGAATTTGCCAAAATAACCACTCACCAAACTCTGTTCCTCTCAGCTGAAGAAGGTCACTATGCTTGTGATATTGGTGACATTCAATCTGAGGAACTGGTGTTGGCTGCTGCAACTGAAACTGGTTATGGCAGAACAAATCTTCTTGCATGGCAGGTGACTTGTATCCGCTGTCAGTTCCTACACAAAAGAGTGCAACATTCCCCAGTAACTAGGTTAGGCTGTTTGACTGAAAGTTTTTCTTGGCATATTTCTGTTGGTTTCTTAAACTACTGGTTCTGTAAACCAGAAAAGTTTGTGTACATCCCACAACAGACTATAGCTTTTTCCCTCCGAACTTCTACTTCCATGAAAATTTGCAGTCTTCTCTTGACTTTCCCTGCTGGCAAGGCAACATACCACTGCCTCTTCTTTGGATCCTTTTTTGGTTTCCTCATTACAAAAAAAGAATAGTCCAGGCTCTCTAATCAGTTCCACCTGTGTGAGATTTTTCCCAAGCAGCAAAATCACTCCCAGGGAAATATTTTTTGTAACCGCACTCCTCAAGCATGATCTCCAGGATATACTGACCAGGCTGTGGTTGTTAGCATGTTGCTGATTGACAAAATCCTTCCATGAAACAGAACCTTTAAGTCTTGTTACGAGGATCCTTCTTGATGGGATTGATCTTCATGTTCATTTTGTTATTGTAGAGATTGCTGATTTGGAGGCAGATCACAGAAGCTGAGAACAGCCAGGATCAAGTCCAGGTCAGGGGCTAGGCCACTTGGTAGGGCAATGAGGGAGCCCCATGTTTTTCAGTAGTACGTGATTGGTACATCATGCATTGCATTAAAAAAATAAGACATAAGAGCCACAAGCTGTGTATTGTATTCCATTTTGGGAAGTTAAGTGGGCTACAAAACCCAAACTTATTAAAAGGAAGTTTATATCCTATGTCTGACATATGTTTGTTCCTACACAGCCTCTCTTCGTAGCCTTACCCACACATTCCGGAGTCCGACCTTGTGGCTCACTTTCAGATCCCAGTTTTAGCAGGAGCTAACAGTTCCGACAGAGCATCTCTTATTCCTATCAGAACAGTTATCCATTTTCAACTGACAGGACACCGGGAATTCCATAAAGAATGACAACAGTTCATTTTGCAGCTTTGCTAAGAAACAATCAATGGATTTCTGATGCCTTATCACATGTGGCTGAAATTACTTTGGATCTTTAAGCAAAAAAAGTTTCAACTGCAGTAATAACTGTGAATCAAGAAATTGTTTTTGGTAATCTTACAGGATTGCTTACAAGTCAACTAAATGTCCATAATTACTGATAAATGCTTATCAGAGATTTAACTTAATTAAGATTTCAGTTGATTATCCAAAGCCTTGGAGACTTCTTAACTATGCAGAATGTGTTTATTACAGCTACTGACATAAATCAGTTTATCTTGAGCCTATTTCACATAATTAAATCCTTCTATGACAGATGTTGTGTTTGTCAGAAGTGTCTGATGCACAGTTCTGGAAGATTTGTTTTCCCCAATGCAGTTAAAAACAGTTCTAAGTCCAAGTTCCTCTGTTTGCTGCAACAATGGATGTTTGCCCTTTCTCTATCATTTTTCTCTCTTGAAGAGCCTTTGCATGCACTCCCTACCTCTGCCAAGATTAAGGCATTACCTAGCTTAACTGACAACAGTATGAGCAAAATTCAAGGCAGTAGTTTAGATGTGATGAGACCGCGCTACTAGCAGGGTTTTCAAGAGGATGATGAAGCTGTTTGCCCCAGGATCCACCACTCACCGCTGAAAGCTTGGAAGCTTTCCTGACTTTCAGCCACTGACACAGCGTATCCAAACATACTGGGGCTGTGTAGGCCTTTGGTGTAAGGCGCTGTAACTGGAAAAGACGAGCTTAAATCTTTTTTCTGATGTACATCTTGTGATTGATCTTCTATTTTGATTATTAACAATAAAGTTATGGAGAAGTAAATGTACACTACCAAATCAGGGAGAAGAAAAAGGTTGCTCTTAAGAAAGCTGATTTTCTTGATAATCAACGTTTCCCTATCAAAATTAAAGAACAACTGTTGAATGAATGAACCCTTCCATCACGGCTCCAGCAGTAACTGACCATTGTCACAGCACAGAAAATGGCAAATCTCGAGACTCATCAAATCTCAGTTTTGTAGTGTCCCCGTTGTCCCCATTTTCCATTAACAACTTAATTATGACCCTGCCTCAGAAACTGAGAAAGAGTGCATTGAGGATTCATTATAAAAATACTTTCCAAGTATGAAGGTAGTAGGCATAAATCCAGATTAAAATGGTTGTAGGCTGGCTCCCACCACTGGGATTTATGTTTTAATACTGAAAGACCTCAGATCAAACCCACAAATTCTTTTGGGGTCATTGCATAAGTGGTTTACATTTTCAAAAGGAAAGATAAGTAAAAGATTAGGTCCAATGGTCTGTTCTGGCTTTAATAAATAACAATACTAAAAATCTATGAATCACTCCCCCCTTCCTGAGTCAAAGCTTCCCAGAATCATCCCAAATCTCCCTCCCCCAGCCTTACTCTAACAGAAACCCCTGACAATGTAAATTGAGGAAACTCAGTGCTTGTTTCCAAGAAGTTTTCCCTCCCACACAGCAAGTGTTTCTCCACCCTTTGAAAAATACTGTTTCCCTTCCCTAAGTGGGGCACCGCATTACGCAGGTACCCTTCCATTTGAACAGGCAGAGGCAGGAATTGTTTCTGGGGAGGAGGGCAGCCTCCTGGTGTGGTAACAGAGCCTGACACAGCAGGAGGAGAGCATTACCTGGAGAAATCATTAACTGTGAATGGACATTTAGTGACATGCGTGCTGGAGCTGCGCAGCTCTCTGCAAGGTAATTGTGCAGACCATTTCCCCGGGAAGTATGTTCCGCACAAGCACACACAGTCCTCTCCCGGGAAACCTTGTTCTGCTTCATTTCTGATCGCATCTGAAATCCTTAATGGAGTATGTGACCCAGCCTTAAGACAATAAGACAAATGAGGTGAAAACGTAGAAAACGCTTACCAGAAACTTATCCATTTCAGCCTTTCTCTGGCAGAAGACTAGGCAGAAACAAAGGTATGCTTTAATAAGACTGAAGATGTCAGGGAAAATCATCCCCAAAGATGGGAGAGGAGCTGGAGTCATAAAGGCAAACAGATGGTAGAGAATCTGAAAACCCTCTGTCAGGTTCCAGCTCCTCAATTAACAGTATATTCTGATGCACATTAGAAAGAGAGCGCCGAGACAATCTAGTTGTTCCCTTTATGAGCCAGAAACAATCCCTTACCCTTGTTCAACCTTTCATGATAATCACCCAAGGAATCACTTGGGTCCATCACACAAGGAGTAGTATCCCAGCCCCGCCAGGCTGCACTTGGTGGGTTTTTCCCACCACTGCTCTCTTCTCTGCTACAAAAGCCAGCCCATACCATTACAGCTCAGTACCAAGTTCTTCCAGGGGTTGCGGTGGATTTACAAGGCATGTACTGTGGTAACTCTGAAACCATCTGCAGGACTTTTTTTGGTGAATTTTAATTCTTGGGAAAGACTTTCAAGTGACGTTTGAGAAGGCACTGGAGGCCCTCTGTGCATCTCCAGGTCACTGCGCTAAGGATCCGTCTCGTCACTTGGGCATCACTCCGAAGAGATGTAACCGAAAAATCAAGCCAGGAGACCAAGGTTGTCTTTTGACAGTAGAAAAGAAATGCAAACTTTAGCATATGCTGCCAAGCAGATGTGAGCAGTGAAGATAAGGAAAACACCTACAGCATTTCAAATTAGGGTTTAAAGAGAAAGAGCTTAAACCAATTTCCAATTAAGTCACCAGACGTAGTGAATTAACGCCGGCTCTGACACTGTGACTAAAGGTATGCATGCAAAATCCGCTGGGAAGGGAAGCAGGGTTACTCAGGTTAGCACAAGTTGGATTACTTCTGCAATCTACAATTAATCTTCAGGCAAGACGAGCAGCGCCAAAACTCCACGTGGCCGGTTTGAACCAAGGAAAGAAGCCAATAAGGGAGGACAGCTGTCCAAAGGGAGCACAAAAGCGGATTCCAGCAGCTTTGCTTGCGGGCTCTGTTCACGCTGCTCAACTCCACACAATGCAGCCTGGCAGCAGTTGCCTGACTGAATTAGCAGCGTGTCCCTAATGAGCCTGCCTGACAGTTCAGTATGCTGCCATTAACCAAGCAGTCAATGAGACCTCATAGGTCTCTCCCCACCGCATGCTCAAGCGACACACTTGTCCCTCTCATCGCTATTTCCTTGCAGACAGGCTAGCAACCCATCACAGAAGCTTGTGATTTTCTTCTTGTGAATATGTCCAGAGGAACTACGGCTTTAAGCTGAGGAGTAGGGAAGGGAAAAGTTCCCAAATCCTCCTAGATTTGCTGGAAGTAATTCTCATTACTTCTGTCTGAAGAACTGTGCTGAAAAGGGCATAGAAGGGGAATACCACAGAATTCTGTAGTCTACCTCTGTGCACCTCTTTCCTCTTTAGTGGCTGTTTGAGTGCTCTTGAAAGCAAAACTTTCATGAAAACTGAACAATCAGCCTAAGTGCCATTCCAAAATCTACTCTTCCAAATCTCTCTAAAAGTGTAAAGTCTACAATGCAGCGTGGGAAGCTTTATTTCGTACATTTGAAATCACTTGGGTTGATCTCTAAAGCAGTTCAGACACAGAGCGTAACCTGAGGTTTTCACTGGGTTTCATTTTGACAGGAGAAGTGCACAGTCCGTAGTGTGAGCTTTACTTCTGCGGGGAGGGAAAGATAAGATACTCCCCACAAGACATAGCCCAATGAAACCTTACCTAACTGAAAATTCAGACAGAAAGATGACTTCAGCTCCTTTCTGTTTTGCACATAGCAAAGCTTGCTTTAATTCCTGCCCATTTTACTAACTCTTGCAAAGTGTACAACTCAGCCCAGTGCTGCTAATCAGAGTGTGCACAAAACAATACACTATCTGTAGTTACAGCCAAATTTACAGCTCTGCTGTCCACTTTAGTAAGTTTAGTGTTTCCATGAATAAGCACAATTAAGCCCTGGAGAATATCCAAACTTTAGGACATAATTCCCACACGGAGCCTTTGGAGAAAGACTTTCAGTATCTTTCCTCCAAGACATGAAGGAATCCCAGTGACACAACACAGTATTTTTTCCCCTTCAACCTGATACAGATTAAAATGGAACGCTGCAGTTGACTGATGGGAACCACCCCTTCCTCTAGGTATTTTACGTATAATGTTTTGGAATTTATCCAGCTCCAACATAAGAATGCATCCAGAAATAAAGCCAGGAAAAGAGTATGAGGAGCCCCAGACAAAAGTGAATAGCACCTTACATTTGTATATTAAAATTCATCCCGTTTGCCACCACACGGCTGGAAAACCTCTTCCTTCCCAAGCCCCAGATTCTCCCTGTCCCATTGCAGGTTCCCATTCAAGGCCAATGACTCAACACCTCAACAGGGAAAACAGTCCAGGCTGAAATTCATACCCAACAGGATGGGATAATGCTGAGCTCGTTGTAAGGAGGAAGGAAGGCAAACCCATTAGCAGGCAGAAAGGAAGCATGTTTCAATAAGGCTCTTTTGTCTTTAGAAAAGGGAAAGCAAGCAGAGAAACATGTTCTCCCTTCTACACAGTTGTGTTTATATAGCTTTCTTTCTCGGAAAAAATCTTTCATTTCTGTAAAAAACTATACAAAGGAAGAAAAATACGTAACTGCTTAAGAAAACAAACCTCCCAAACAAGAAAAATAACTCAGATCTGTTCTGGAAGAGATCTAAATATTTGCACCTTTTAAGCAAACAGGAGGAGTCCAATAAACAATACGCAGACTAATTTTTATAGCGTATCCCTTGAGCAATGACTGCACATCAGACTCCGCATGAGTGGCCGGGCACAGATTCAGGGCACCGCTTGGCTGCGGACCCTCTTTGCTTTTCTGTGCCCAGCACATAAGAACGGTCATCCCAGAGATTTCTCTGGCTGCCGCTGAGACCCCATCAGCTCACAAGACCCCTTCATTATGTAGCTGTCCCTCCTGCAAAGAACTCAACAGAGAGTAAGAAGGTGCACAAAGGGAAGCTCACCAGGACGGGGCCCTCAGCATGCTGCACAAACACAAGACTTAGTCTTTGATGCATTTGTCTTCCCCAGATTTTAAGTCCCCTCCAGCAAGCCCCCGTGCAGCCCCAAGAGCCATACGCAGCATCAGTGGTCTCTCTCAGAATCAGCACCAGGGGCTGTGGGGCTGCCCGCCCGCACCTCGCAGAGCAGCACCGCTGTGCTGATGTCCCCGCACGCACACGCCTGGAGAGTTCTTCAGTATTGCAGCACCTCCTGCAGCTGTGCCCGTCCATCTGTTTCCTGCTTTTGATGAAAACCCTGCAGCTTGGCTGCACGGCATTTGAGCCTGAACAGGATTTTTTTTCCTCTCCGCCCCACTCTGTAAGAAATTGGACATTTAAGCACAGCTATCGAGCAAGATCACAGAAGACAAAGTATTATGGGTCATCAGATTAGCTCCCTTCTGTCTGACACCTCCAGGAATAGGAGCATGACGCAGCCCCCACTGAACAAAAGCTGCAGTACTTGTATGCTTCCATTCACAGGTTTCAGGCAAGGAGGCCGTGCACGAGCGCGAAGCAGCCGGCATCGGGCCGTGCCACAGAGCACCTCCTAGCACACTGCGAATGCAGCTCAGCCACCGCTTGTGCCACTGCACAAAATGCACGCTTCAGCAAAGCGCCAAACAAAAGGAGATTTGTGAGATAATGCAGTGGAGCAGAGCTGAATACTTAACATTTTGAGAAAGGCAAGGGCCAGCGAGCAGAGCAGAGGCACACGCTGAACAAAACCTTTCAGGACAGCCTGAAGCTGCCCACGTTACCGGCTACAGGCCTCCACCCCCAGCATGAACTGAGGCTCAATTGTGCAGTGCAGACCAGAGGCTTTTGCCAGAGTCTGGCAAACTGAAAAGCTTTCTAAGTTCACAGCAGCATGGGTGTTTGCTCCTATGACCTCCGCACCCTCCTCTGGAACAAGGATCTTCAGGAGGTGGCAGCCTGAAAATGCAATGAACAGTGAGATCAGCACTCCTCAGAGAGCAAAACAGCTCCGAACAGCACCTGGTGCCCCCATGCTTTCCTGGAGGGTTCTCCTCTGCAGATTTTGGCTCCTCATCCCAGCTGGATAGTTTTCTGGCTACAAAAGGTGTAACTTATTTAGCCTCACTACAATCATTATTTTTACATTGGAGTCATCCCCTTTCAGTTAACCCCAAAACACACTACTGCTTGAGCTCAGGGAAGCAAATTCTCTTCCCAGCCGTGCTCCGAACAGCTGGCTTTGGAGCAGGACGGCTGCCCAGGACCCAAACCACGCTGATGACCAAGGAGCAGAGTGAGGCTCCCGCCTGGAACCTGCACTGCTGCTCCACGCAGCATGCGGCCACACCTCCTCCCAGCCAGATGCCACGGACTCAGCCCTGGACCAGCCCTGCATCTCTGCTATCGTTGGGTGATGTACCACTGATTTACGAGCACTCTGGACCGCAGTCACAGGAAGCAGGGAGAATATTTTGGCCCAGCATCCTCTCTGGCTTATTGCAATGCTGCTCTTCAGGCAACTGCCACTGGCCGCAGGCAGAGACAGGATATAGGGCTGGATGGACCCAGCACAGCCAAAGTAACAGTTTAAGAAAAGCACTACAAAAGGAAGTACAAATCAAACCATTATTTTATTTGTTTATTTCGGTATCATGTTGGGAGCCATTTGGCCTGCAGAAGGTTGGCAATGAGGGCAGAGGAGGAGCATGCCCAGCTTCCAGACCTGCACTGAGTGCCTCATCAAGCTATACATTGCTCTTCGGTCATTCCATGTTAAATATTCTGCTCAGAAGTAAAACTATTTTCAAGTTGAAGTGGAGCTTTTTAAATTGAAAATTATTTCTAAACCTGATGCAGTTTGGCTTAAAGCAGTAAGTAGACAAAGTTCCATTTATATTAATAGATCAGTTTAGTTCCTCACCATTCACGTATCCGTCTGCTTAAAAGGTGCACTTCTCATTTATACCATCTTAAGGAGGAAAAGAAACACTTAATTTCTCCAAAGACTTACAATGAGTATAAACTAAAATTAACAGCACTCACTTCCATATGACTTCACTTCACTGTCTGGCATATAAACCTCCATTCTGTGATCCCATTAACTTGGATGACAATAAGGATGGCGGAATTACGCAGAAAGGTGAAGAAGAGGAAGCCTGGGGTGGATTTGGGCCATCTGATTCTGAACAGCTGGAGCCCAGCACACACCTGCAGCCGCTCCTGCCATCATGCTGTGTGCTCCCTCCCACCTCCCCAGCCCTTCTGTGTGCATTACCACCAGGACGTGGGCTGGAGAACGGAGAAGCAAGAACAGGCCAAGGCCCCACCTTACCACTGAGGTGCTCGTAGCAAACTTGAGCCTGGGCGCAGCTACATGGGTGAGTTTTAAGGGTGGTTTTTAAGTTATTTTTACTTAAAGCTTTTCCTCTGGTTGCGGAGGCAGCTTTTCCTTGAGCTACTGTTGTTCCCTCTTAGCCAATCAGATTAAAAATAATACCGGTATCAAGAGAAACATTTACTTAATGCTGTAATCTTCTCAAGGGCAGCCGGAAAAGATGGGCAACGACGACGCATGGGTGACTGCAAGCAAGGACTGCCCTCCTGAGCCGCCTTGCAACGCGCCCGCAGCTCCGGGCACGCTGCCGGCAAGATGCAGCACTTCATCACCCCCTCAACGCAGCAAACAAACCTGCAGCCACCTCTGTGCCTGCGAGCAGCGTCATCTGCAAAGTTACAGACGTGCCTACTTAAAAGCACGCTATAAAGGCAGCTCCTCAGAACACTGAGCTGCTTTACACCTTCTAAGTAATTCCAGCTGCCTGTACAGAAGGGATGCTATTTGTTATCTCATCCTTAGGGATTACAGTTGAATTGCTTTGCAGTATATTATCCTCCACCCAAATATTCAAAATCACACTGCCTGCTTGTCTGTGCAGGAAATAAGAGCTTCGGTTGTAGCAAAGAGGAGGGAAATGCAAGCTGCGTCAAGGCTGAACCTCCTCCAGCTCCGCTCCCCCCACCCTGAGCTGCACCATCTCCGTGTCAGCGCTGCTAAGGCTCAGCCAGACACCCAAGCCAGCTTAAAAACCGAGCAACAGAGATTAGAGATGGAGTGTCTTAAAACTGAAGTTCAGCAAAAACCTTTATGCATTTATCATAAAAGGATAGGCTTCGTGCTCTGCGAGGATATTACTTGGAAAACAATCTGCAACTGTGATGGATTTCCTTAAGCTTCTGCAAGCACAGGTCTGTACAAAATGGGATTAATTCAAAACCTTATCAGCAAAAATTCATATGGCCCACTTCGTGGATTCTGCTTTACAGGGTTAAAATTTAAGCTGTCTGGCATACATGGAGGAAAACATTGTTTTTATAACCACCGTTATGATCCTCAGCGTGCAGTTCTGCCCTTAAGCAAGTTTGTTATTTCATCGTTAATAATAAAGTCTTGAAGGAAAAGTCGAAGGAAACAAAAGAGGGGAAAAAAAGGAAACCTCTAACTATTTTTTGTATTTATCTTTTCTGCTGACATTTCCAATTCATCAAATAAATATTTATGACATTCCTTAAGCAAAATGATATTTAATCTGTGGTTCAATTTCGAGATACTGTGGATCTCAGTTCCATCCCCCTCTTTTAGCCATAGGCGAGAACACCCTGAACAAGTGTTAATTTTGTTGCTGGTGAAGAAATGCAACAATCCCCATGGAGGCCCAAGCAGAGAAGCACAGCAGGCCCTGCTCTCTCCACCTCAGCACTATGGGCAGGCACGCCGAGCAGCGGCACGCTCATGGGCACTGCTTGGCTTAACCCTGCAGGAAGCAGATGGCTCTCCCTCGCCCTGTGCATGGCTGCTTTGACAAAGACATCAGTGATGAATAATCCCAGTTCTCTGAAGCTCCATCAGGAGCATACAAAGGGCACTGAGCGCATACTAGCTGGCTTCAGCAGGCGACATGAATTTACACTGTTCTGACTTCAGAAAAGCCTCTTTCAGTTCAGCTGAAGATCAGCAAGACTGGTGAGGACCCATGCAGATTTTCTCCCAGTGTAACAGATTCTTCTTCTGAAATTAGAATTTAGTGCTGTAAATTTGTTAAGAGAAAGACCCTGGAATACTCTGGGTTCTCTTCAGTATTATTACCTGCATTCATTCAAAAAAACACCGCAAGGCAACTTTTATGGCTAGCCAACTTTACCTTACATTTCCATTATGAAGTTTCAGTTCATAATTCAAGAGCCAATGCGAGCAGTCAGGTTTCGCCTGAGGATGAGCTAATTCCCAGCCTTTCCTTGGATGAGACCCAAGCTCTAAAAAGGGTAGAAAGACGTTTGTTCTATTCAGGAGTTTTCAAGGCCTGTGAATATCAGAGATCATCACATCCTCTCTGTGCAAGGTCCATTCACATGATCCAACGAGGATAACGGAAAATGCTCAAGCCTACTAAATTCCAACTTACTAAATTCCAATTTATGAAGAAAATAATTCAAGTTCAATTGAAAGATAATCTCACTCACATCTTGCCCTGGATGTTCAGATGCAAAACAGTTCTTCCCTCCATTTCCTTATTAAATCAAAAGTGGACTTAACATCCAGTTAAAACAGATGCACTTATTCCAGTTTTTTTTTTTTTTACCACTCACCAAGTTTTAATGCCCAAAGCTGAAGTGACCCTATGCACGCAAGTGTTAGTAGGATCAAGCTTGCTAAATTCATGGAGGTAAGTGTTGGGAAACTTGAGAAATTCAAATTAATCAAGGAGGAAGGAGGAGCATTGAGTCAATAAAACAGAAACATTCAGAAACAACATGCTGGCAAAGACAATCATACAAGAAGATATTCACATAGTAGTTTCACTGAACATGCTGTTTTCACCAAAAATTTTGATGGCAAATTGAACATGAACATGGTATTATTATCCATAGTACCAAGCTTAATTGTAAGAACAATTTCAGATATTCAAACTGGTCACATTTACACAAGTGATATCTAAAGACCCTTTAGAAATGTAGATTGTAGATATAGCTGTTTACAGTCCTAAATATGGTACATGTAAGTCTTGATCCAACCTTCTTCCATAACCAGTCGTGGCTGTGTGTGTCTCTGGCTAATGCAATTGTTTTCCAAAGTTAAAGTTAAGAACAAGCATTCTACTTCAAAAGATGGTGTGCTCTGAACCCCTGACCCCTTTTTCTGCAGTTTCCAGTTCTTATTCAAAACACAACTTGATTGATTTACCTCTCATTTTCATGGATATTCCTTGATACATAAGCATGATAGAGGATGAAAATGTTTGCCAAAGCTGCCTGCCTGAATGTGAACAAGGAGAAGTGGTATATGGCAGACAAGAATGATATGCAGACAACCATCAAACCTGAGGTAAAGGGAGGCAACACGAATGCTCTGCTTAGAAGTTGCAGTCCTTCTCCTTGGCTCATGCAGGATATGTTACAGCAGTCCGCCCACGTGGGGCTCCCCTTTCTAACTCCCTTCTGCTTCAAAGAGAGAGGAATTTCAGAATTCCTAAGAAAACATTTGTATTAAACCAGAGCACAAGTGCAGCAGGCTCAGTCTGCTGTCTCTAACTGTGGCCAACAGCAGATGCTTATGGAAAAGCAAGGACAATTCATTCCTCACATTTTATCTATTCTGTCACTCTTGTGTCACTGATGGTAAGGCTCAGGGCAGACACATATCAAGATCATAATTTAGCACCAACAATGGAATCTTCCATTCACATTCACAGGAAGTCTGTAAGAAATTCAAAGCAAGGCATAAGAAGAAGGGCAGGTACATCTATCAACCACGCTTTTGGTTGAATGCGCTTTTTTCATAAGGCTGGATTTGATGACCCGTGAGTTCCTCAATGCAATAATATCAAATCACAGAGCGCCTCATTTTCTTTAAGTTCAAGCAGTCAGACAAGGCCCAAAGAAAAACAACCCAAGGGTCAGAGCTATATTTCAGAGGAAATTTGCTTCACATTTGAGGTAGCCTCCTGACTTTGCCACTTAGTTCCATTTGACATCCTCAGTTATTTCTAATATCTCTTAGTATATGTTGTTTTAGAAATATATATGTGTGTGTATATTTCATGTATAAAGAGAGAATATGACAAGGGTCATGATGATTTACAATGATATTGTACATCCTCTAGCAAGCTGAGGCTGTATGAACTAGAAAAAGACACTGCTAATGAATCAATAATCAATCACACTTGTAGAGATTCGTCTATTCATGGGTGGACAGAAGCAAGCTGACTAAAAGCTAGCACTGAAAGAAGTGTGATACAACTTCTGACTCAGAAAATATGACACACACACACACAAAAAAAAGGAAATCACTTCCACATGCAAGAGAAGAGAAAATAAGAGAGATTTGTAAGCAACCTCATTTCATAATCACACTCTAGTAGATTGCACAGAACAGAACTGAGTTATTTACTCGAGTAATAGGGAATATGAAAAAACCAAAACCAAAAATGCCTTCGCAGGCACAGCAGAGAAGAATTTCCTATTTTGCATCCGTTATCCTCTCATGTGCCCCCCCCCCCCAAGCACTGGCAGCAGGCAGAGCACACTACGTGCTGCAAGCAGCCCCGAGCCCTGCGGATGCTGATGACCCCAGTCCACACTGCCCAGCTCACTGGTCAGCTGCTGCCAAGCGATATGTGACAGCTGGATGCTGCCCGCTCACTGCCATCTTCTGAGCAGAGACATTAATTTATGTCACCCTCCTATTTCAGACAGAGCAATGCTTTTTCAGGCTTCCAGCTCTCTTCTCAAGTGTGGTTAAAGCTGACCAATGAATTCAGAAGTTATTCAGCTGACAGAGCAGTCAGAGAAGCCTGGCATTTTCTTGGGAAGCAGTCTAAAAAGGGCAAATAGCCGTACACAGTACTCAGATTCAATCTGGGTATCTTTTGTTTGAATACAAAAACCAATAAAGACAGATAAAAATTTGCCTGAGATAGAAGATTTTAAAAAGCAGCAACTAGACGTTCCACATTTGCATATCTGGGAAGCTGGGAACCATTAATATCTGAGTCATTCAAGCAGCACCCAAGCTGTACCCATGACGTTCGGTGTTTGTGAGCAGCAGACCGCTGGCAGGTGGCAGCCAGCCTGACCCTGCCTGCCTGAACCTACCCCAAAGCCAGGCTCACGTCATGACTGCTCTGCTCCTCTTTGAAAGATGAACTTTGGTTCCATCTCTTCTACAGAGCCACATGATTAGAAGTTGCTCAAGAAACATTTTGTGGGTTTCTTACATTTATTCACATTATTTATGCAGTACATGAAAAAAATATGACCCCACACTGGGCTAAAATTAACACCACGCAACGTGCCCAAGTATTCACACCTGTAGTTTTCACCTTCTGATGCAATTATGTCATCTGTTTTGAACGTTACTAATTAGGCAACTTTATCATTCCACCGCACTTTCTGTAAGGTCTAACCTCACCTTGTGTCAGAACTAAAAGCTCCCTGCTCGCAGGCAGGAAGGCAGTGCAAAGGCTGCAGCAGACAAGGCCGAGCCCTCCAGCGCCGGCTGCCAGAGGCCACTGACCAAGCACTGCTGCTCCCAACACCTGAAACAGAGCAGCGCTGTCTGGAAATGGCCTCTCGAAGGAAACTGCAAGGAGTTCTCACACTGATGGTTCATCTCTGCAGCAGGCGCTATCTGTACTCTTTTCACTGAGATGGAAATAACGGGAGTCAGTGACAAAGCTTAGAAACATTTAGTACGGCACTGTTACAACCACAGGCCCCGGTGCGAAGGTTCATGGCACACAAGCCCAGGGTCTTGTCACTGCACAGATAAACTGGCAAGCTATAGCAACAAAACAAAAACCACTCTTAGTGAAGTGCACTATGAAGTGGCACCAATCGCTTGTCTACAGGTGCCAATCTAACAACAACAACAAAGCCCACTTTTTTGCCATGAATTAGGATATTGTTGAACTCTACTGAATATTTCTTTTTTTTTTCCTCACAGAGATGCACTCTCAGGGGATAGAATTTAGGAAGGAACCAGGTTCTCACATTCTACTTCAGCTTACAGCTCAGCAAATTGGGTACAGGTATGCAGAGAAGTTTGAAGCCAGACGCTGAGTTGTTTACAGAGCTCACGGTAACCTACATTTTGGCATCCTTAAGGAATCTGCAGAGGCTTCAAATACCCACTAACACTGAGCACTCAGTCTTGCCTTTCACTGCCTTCCTGCCAGGAGGGTGGACAACGAATACCAGATGTGACCTCCAGACCTGCTGCTTGTCATATCAGTTTTGCATAATGGAAGGGAGAAGCATCCACAAATAGCTCCATATTTAGTTCCTCCTTGCAAAACTGGAGGCACATCCTCAGTTCATCAGAGTATCCCTGCTGGCAAGCCTCGGACAACATAGCCATTTCACAGAGCTAAGTAGGAAGTGAAACAATCAACATGTGATCAAACTTTGTCATTAATAATCTTTCCCACCTCCAACGAAATCGACCTCCCAGGCATCAACATCAGCTGTATTTCAGAACACACATCACCTGGTGTGCAGAGAATTCAGACTCAGTCTCCTAGCAGCAACAGTAATAGAATCCATTCAGAATAATCTTCGATTTTGTCCTCACTAAGTGCCACAGACTGAACTTCAAAAGCCATTATCACACAGCCACCCATACCAGACCTTCCTCCCTAGAGTCTGGCAGCCAGCACACGGAACAGCAGAATTAGCTCAAAGAGCAACGTTCTCATGAAGTCATACAAAAGATGGGAGTAAGAATGGTTCACCCTGATTACAAGTTAAGCAGCCAAAAGGGGCATGTATTTTTGACAATGTGCTTGTACGACTGCAGAGATGTTCAGGGATTGCCTGGTTTTACAGAGCTGCATCTAGAATTAAAGCAACTCTCTAATGCTAGCGTGACGCCTTTGAAATTAAAAATATACACACGCTGACATATTTTCAAACTTGTCAGATCCCATCTGGAGCAGCACTCACTCATCTCTACCTCCAGCTTTAAAAGAATGTTGCTCTCCTAATTACAAATGGAGAAGCAGAATGCACACAACCCTGGGCTGCACAGCCCAGGGATGGGATCCATCTGAAAAGGGCAGCGGAGACAGCAACTGCATCTGCATCACATTTAGATACACCATGCAGAGAGCAATCAAGAGGGACTAAGAGAAGCCTGAGCTCCTCCTCCTGAGCATGTTTGCAAAGCTCTCTTCCAACAGACCTCTCATACTCCTAACTCCCAGAAGGATGTGTGCTCCAAGGTACATAGGCTTTAAGTCTTTGGGAAGCAGAGTACAACTGAGGGATACTAATAATTACAGGCAGTTGCTAATTAAACAATTACAAATGACTTGCAGAGCTGCTTCCTTCCCCCGTAGGTTTTAAGGTACCTAAGCCGCTACAACATTGTCTTTCCTCACAGCCTAAGCATCTTTCCCATAGTCTAAACCATCTACACCTTGCTCAAAACCAGCATCCTTTCCTTTCAGCATCCCTTTCAGCCTGATTCCCTCCAGTTCTACCACACTTGAAGACCATTTATGGCAACTAAAAATCTACAAAGATCTTACTGTTCTCTGACACAGACTCTGAGCTGCCTTTCATCTACAGTCAAGCATACAGGAACTTGGTTTCCAGAGACTTGCTGAATTTCCAAACCGCCTACATGTGGCAAAATTCCCTTCTTGCCAGTGTAATGAAATAATCAGAGGATGCTGTAGCTAAACTAGGGGGTCCAAGAACAACCTGTGTGTGAGCTGCATAGAAACTTCAGTTACCCAATACCACCAGCTCTGATAAACTTCTTGGGAAGAGAAACGAAGAATTGGGTCCACCACATCCCCACCATGCTGCCCCAGAAAGGAAACGGTCAAGGTAAGCAGTAGCTAGGCAGACCACACCTGATCATAGCTGAAACTGGGTGCTCCTTAAAAACCAAAACTACTGTGTTATTTCATGATAGGGAGATAAGACCTGCAGGTTCAAGATGTAGGCCTAGTTTTCAATACTTGAATGCTAAAATAAGGCACTCTGTTCTATATTGGTTCAGGTATAAACTCCCAAAGCAGAATATTCAATTAGGCATATGATTGATATTTAGCGTCAAAGAAAGCCCATCGGGCATTGTGTGGCTTTCAGAAACAGATTTACAGCCATTTAGGAACGAAGAGCAGAGATACAGATCCTCTCTGGAGAAACAGATGAACACTCTGAATCCTCCAAAGACTGACGCACAGAGTCTGGGACATGGTTTCAGAGTGCCCAAGATTAATGGTAAACAGCATTTATTTAGACCTTTTCTGGAGCTGAAGTCCATTGTGCAGTGAATACAAACCCCGAGTTTTTTACTGGTCAGCTTCACCCAAACGCACAAAGAATATTATGTAGCATCTTGCCCAGCCATCCCGATAAATGTCATTGGAAAACGTTCTAAAAATTCCCTCTGAGTTGCTTTCAAAGTTCAAATCTCTTTATTTAAATATGCAGCTAGCTAAACAAGTGCTAATTTGGGAGTTACCCATTCTGCTCTGTATCACCTGAGGTCTCTCACCCCGCCGTCTATGATTCTGCAGTTAAATAGCAGAGTCAGAGCCTTTGGTTTGAATGTGTTGCTGTGCCTGCAGGATAGCAGCTCAGCGCCCAGATCTAACTGCTTGAAAGAGACCCGAACAACCCCACGTGGCCCAGCCATTCAGATTGGGTCATTTCCATTCAAGGAATAGGTTTAAATCTGCAGTGTTTGCAATGGTTTACAAAGACAAAACAATTACTGACTTCTCAAAGGACCAGAATCACTACAGAGGCTCAGAAGCCTATGCAAGATTTTAGTTTGCTCAATTGCGTTGTAAATCCACCCACCATCCCACAAATCAACAGATCGCGCTGTTTCTTGGATGAGATTTTCAAGTATTAGTTCTGAGTTGGCCAAAAAGTGCAACAGGACCCTTCCTAGCAACTTCAGCAGCAGAAAGCCTGCCACGCCTCCGGGAGCACGGCGACCCATCCCAGCATGAGATGTACAATAACCTTTCTGGCTTTCCAGCCATCCAGGCAGTGAGAACTGAACCCTGCCAAATCACCACATAACTTGAATGTGATTGCTAACACCACTCATCCCCGGCCAGTAAGTAAATCGCACAGTAAAACTAAATGCTAGCAATGAAGCTTCAAGATTTAAAAAGGAGCCACGGCTAAGTTTCAAAGTACTAATTTTCACTAAAAGCCCTTATTTTAAGTGTCGCCCTCCCTGTAGATAAAACCTTTTATTCCTCAATTACGTGGTATATTATAAAATGAATATACATATTCTGTTGTGCTAGACGATAAAGCAAGCCTTTTCATTTGCTGAACAATATGGCATGAAACATTAGGAAGCTGCTCAGCAGAGCTAATCGAAATTCTTCCCTCCATACACCTCCCTGTGCTGCTCTGCAGAACTCGGTCACCAGAATGAAGACATTTTCCCAAAAAGCCCCTTTTTAAATATATTCTGGGGAGCGCTCGCATCCAGGACGGAGCTGTTTGGAACCACGGGCATCCTGTCTCTGCCTTGTGCAGTCCTTCAGCACAACACAGTGTAAACTGCAAACTTCCACAGAAACCTCTTGGAGAAGTAGCATTACGTGGTACCTGCACAAAAAACACGCTTCCTGCTATTGAGTCGGATCGGTTTGTTTTTCTCCCAGTCCAAAGGCAGCAGCTGCTCCTCTTGGTCTGTTCACTGAGATTTGTTTCAAGCTCCATGCAGCGCAGCCCCACAGCCCTGCACCTTCCTGCTCCATTCGGTGGTGAGCAGAGTAATGCAGCACGCAGGGTCCCCGTGACGTTAGGCAGCTCGGGGAATTACCACTCGTTACTCCTTGAGCCTATACGAACTCTCCAGGTACTTTGCACACTGTCAGAAAAGGTATTAATACAGCTTTTTTTTTCCTCTTCCACAAGGCAGCAAGCCTGCTCCATTACAGTGAAGAGCTTGTTAAATCCCACCAGAGTCAATGGCTCTAACGCATGCCAAAGACCTGAGCAAACTGAAGCCAGAGTTTACTACAAGCTCGAGTATTGCAGGGGCCTTTTTATAATGCAGTTTTTTCACAGGGTGCCATCAGCCTTCCAGGGCAATCTTAGCACGCTGACTGCAGAACAAGATCAGCCTCAAACCCCACCACTAGAATTGAAGACTTCAAAGCCTTGGCTACACCAGGGATCTGCAGGAGAGAATAGATGGAGTTTCTGAGCTATTTCCAACTAAATCTCCCTTTTCCCCTACTGATCTCAAGAACTTCACATCTGCTTGAAATTGTTTTGGATATTGCTTGAATAAAAGTACTCTTGTGAAAGCAGACATAAGTCAATTTTGCAGAGTATTTTTCTCTAGCTACAACTTCACCTGCTGTAACCATTTTCATAGTAGTGCCACCTAAAATTACCACTCACAAAGCAATACTCTTTTGAAAAAGGCACTGTAAAAACATACACAGTCTTGAAGTGTTTTAGGAGTCATTATAAACAATTCAAAACTCAGCCAAGAGTGATTCTTTTCAACATTCCCTTGCTTACTTGTACCATAGCATCTCGCATGCATGGACTCTCCTTACAAGCAGCAGGGGAATTCTGCCACTGAGCAAATACTGAATGTAGGCACAAAGCTCACTGCAGCCTGTGAAGCAGCCTGAAACAGCAAGCTATCTGCTGGAAAGTGTTAAGGCTACTCAGCCAGAGCAGGGGAAGAGGAAACTGAAGCTTTTTTGTACTGCATCTGCATCTGCTTTGCTGCCAAGACTTCATCATGGCTGAGTTTGGGTTTTGTTTTTCTCTTCAGAAGATTAGTGTCCAAGCACACAAATATATATCTTTTGCTGTCCAAACATAAATACCATGTGTTCCATCCAGCAATGCAGTATATTTCAGCATTCATCAGAAATGGAAGGCGTAACATAGTCTAAACCACACGTGGAGTAGGAGAGCCTGACTCCCAGCTCCATCTCTAAAGACTGTATATGTTTTAGATCCAGCCAGAAAGTACTGATACATTTTTTGCTCCTCTGTTGCTTGAGATCCACTCAAAGTCTCCTAATGCACATTTTCTTTAAAATTTCATCCTCATCCCTATTAACGACTTTCCCAAAGGGAAATGACAATGTAAAGAGGCCCCTATATTTGCTCAATTTATAGCCCCTTATTAGCTCCCCGTGTGTGTGATGCCAAAGGCTGTTTTTTTTTGCCAAGTCTCTTCAGCCCCAGCTTAAAGCAGAAGCAGATGCTGTACACTGTCAGCACAGAAAAATACGTTCTGATTTAAGCCACCCTACCCCATTATTTATAGGTAACTTCAATTCTTGCAGAAGAGGACAAGAATTGCCTAGGAGTTCAAGCTGCCTTGTTGCCAGGTCCCTACCTCGCCATGAAATATTCTCTCCAAACCGACATGGCAGCCCCAAACCAAGCCCTCCTCATCTGAGAGTAGAGCCAGGTAAGTTCTTCATGGCAGCAGGATTTCCCCTGCTAGTCCTGCCCAGACCACCCCACTTCTTCCTACACTTCTGCTGAACGTTTGGCTAAAGCTGTCTTAACATCAAATATTGCAAAATTAAAACAGAAGGATGTTGTACATGCAGATTGATTAGAGGGCATTAAGATCTACCTGACAAAGAATACCACTAACACATGTATTCCAGACACATGCTTTCCTCTGCTCTTTCTTTTATGCATGCTTTGTTCAAGCGAGCTAAAAATTTCTAAGTGTAGGAACTCTTTCTCCTCCTTCCAAAGTGATTTCTCAGTCTTTGTGCTGCCCAACCGTGATAAACAGCACACGTCACTCCTCAAGGACACAAGAAGAGCAAGTCCCATTCTTTTCCAAATGCTTCAAAATCCTGTTGCCAAGAAAAGCCCGGAGCTCCCAAGCCAGCTGCTGCAGCCCCTGGATTAGCAGTTAACCAGCTCCCGGCCGCCGGCAGACAGCTCCATGCACTCACAGCCCCTGAACCCTCCTTCAGCTACACAGCGAGTTCGCAGCACATGCTCACTTGTATTTTACATTATTTCTCCTTTTTTCCTATACTGTTCTCATTCCTTGATCCCACTAGCTAAACTCTTAGAGAACGAGTACTTTGATGGCAGCTTGATCTATAGCAAAAACAATTTAAAAACATATTAAAAGCAATTACTGGCTATGTCCAATAACGTCATGACTGCCAGAAGGAAAGCTGTTTTCTTGGCGGAGTTTCCTACCCTGCATATTGTTCCAACATCCACCAAATTCCACATCATCTTATACTCCAAAGTCAAACAGTATGGTACAAAGCAAGAGCCCTTTATGCACCTGTTGAACAGGCATGGCCTCACTCAAATGTTTGCCACAGAATCAATCACAGTGTTCCAGCTGCCTTGCCATAAATCTCAGATCCACAAGCTTGATGCCCAGGTCCAGAAAAGAGAAAAATACGATTTCCTTTTCCAAATCAAACACGGTTCTAGAGTAATTTCAGTACTGTAGTCAAATACGTACAAAGTTCAAAGCACATCTCCTATTTGGACATGGCTTTCATTCACATCCCCAAGTTACTTAAATGACCATTTGGCTGCAGTGAGAGAAGAGAACAACAAGCTGTGCTGAATTAACTACAGTAATGGAAAAAAAAAAAACAGGAGCAGAGAGAAACAGCAGCTCCACGCTTGATGGGTTTGCACTGCACACAAGATGAGGAAGAGAGATTAAACTGCTGACTCTTTTGAACAAGGTACAATTGTCCTATTTTGTTATGGGTTTCCTCCATGCTTTTATTTATACATACATGCGTATGTACATGTTAGTGCAGCACAAACCACTGAAGATACAGGAGAGGGAAGCTGATTTTCCTGTTTCCCACCCCAGTCACCTTAAACCCTTACTCAAGTGTCTTACAAGCTCCAGAAAGCCAAAATAGTATTTTCTCAAGGGCTGTGATTCCAGAAACCCTAATGCAAGAAGCCGGGTCCTACTCATGCCCATTTAAACTCTAATCAATGGATCTAGCAATATTCTGTATGTGATATATGCCACAGTGAGAGACAGGATCACTCCTCGTCTCTTAGTAATACTGAGGTCGCTCTGCAGCAACATGTTTCAGCTGATGCTTGACTGGCACAGCAAGCTATTTAAAGGTTTTGATGCTTACAAATTTTGCAGTAATTTTTCCCTGCAGTATTTTCTGATATCTTCTTTCCCCTCCCTTCCCGCCTCCATCCTCCAAACACCCCAGCATCTGAACAGCCAAGCGGATCACAAAGCCACGTGCTTCTTACGCCTACCTAAGGGACTGTCCTGCGAGTTACTAACAACAGGGAGAGGCACAAGGGCAATCACCTTCAGCCACACATGGCAGCGGTGCTTACGCAACAGTTTCCCCCTCTTGAGAGCCTTACGTAAACCCCACATTCACCAACCCTGAGCACTCAGTGCTTGTCAGCAGTTCTTGGCTCCCCAGTTCAACACATCTATAAGCTAATTTTACACCCGTGCCTGTTTAAATCAAGCATTGTGATACGTATGGCAACAGACACTGGTGTTCCAGCACTGTCTCTGATACCTTGTGAAATTCCAATTTTCAGATGCGTTTTGAAGACAAGCACTAACTCAGACCCAAGCCATCTTGAATGCAAAGAAATTGCTGGGAGTATGAAACTGGCCTGGCTAATCAGTCCTACGCAGATAAGAAAACATTTTCCTAAAACATGTCCTAAAAACATACTCCCATTTACGACATACTTGCAAAACAATCTGATATGAAGGAAAAGGATAAATAATTCCCTTAACATAGCAACTGGGCAGACTGCTTCATAGCTTTCTTCCCAGCAAGCAAGTAAATTGCCAGTTTTGTAGCTACATCTGTGGTGCTCTTTGTTAGAAACACTCCTCCACTATCTCAGAAAAACAGCAATAATCTGAGGCACGGGAGGCAGATGTTGGCAAAAAACTTTCACAAATTTAATAGAAGATAAACATACAAAGAAATCCGCAACAGGCAAGTTCTGCCAGGCCTTGTTTTATACACTGGTACTTTGCCCTGCTTGTTTGATGACGACTGCTCAGGAAGGGAAGGATGGGAGTAAGAAAAATAACATAAGCCTGGCCACAAGGAGTGAGACGCAAGTCTAAAATGAAGGAGGGGCAAGCTACAAGAATCCAGATGTAGCCTTGCTTGCAAGAACTGACAGATGCTTAACGGCTGCCCTTAAACACTGTCTATCTGCTAACAGTATGGGCTAGATCCAGAGCTCCTAAAAATGGCTGGAATCCATTCAATTAAATTCAATAGGCTTTGGATCAGATCTTTAATGGGCCAAAAGTAAGCTCACAATTTGCTGATCAACGCCAAAGCTGAACAAGATGTGAGAATTTGTATTTTACTTGGGAGGGGCACAAGTTCCTTTTTTTTTTTTTTTTTTTGTCTTTTGAGTTCCTACTGAAGAAGCACCAACCAAAGCATACAAAAGAGCTTTGTGCAACTTGTCTTTAAGTGTATTTATTCTACTCTCAACATTAAATTGAACCAATGAATAAGAACTAAGGCAAGTAAAATTTCTGAAACCCTTAAATGGTAAAAATCTTTTTTGATTAGTAACATACTCGGATTGTGAAACATTTTACCAATTGATAACTTTGACAAAGATTCCACTTTCAGAAAACAGTGTTGTTCTGATCTGTTTAGAAAGCTTTACAACAGTGTGTTGGAGATCTTGGACAAGGCAGCCTCCCCATAATGCACCTATTCACACGATTTACAGTCCTCCCAGAGCAGGGCCTTCTTTTGCACCCACACCCTTTCTGCTCCCATACCTAAGTAATAAGGTATTCCTGTAGATCTGAATGGCCTAGGAAGGAACTGTTATATTTCCAATGCAAAATGAAGTGCCAAAGACCAGACAAAATATCCTCCCAAAAAAGAAAATACCATTTAACTCCCCGAAGAATGCAGAGTGAACTTTGCTACTGACCGGCTGGCAAAGAGGGATATGGACGCATCGTTACTAACGCAGAACCCTCACTATGAAAGTTCAGCTCGTTCTTCCAGTGGATATTGAACAGCAAAGCAATGCACAATCTCTACTCCTACTCTTTCCCTATTAGATAAATAAATGTTAATGTAAAGTTTCATTCCAGAAAACTTTTTTGAAATACATTTTTTAAAAATGGAGCATTAAGCTGTCTTACTGCTACAGTTCTGCAAGAGCAGCTGCAAAACCACCTCCCATAGGCAGAGACAACGTGGAACAAGCTGCCAACTTGATGCATCTCCTATAGGAAGCACGTCTAGTAGAAGGAAGTACCTTCAGCACTAACTTCAAGCTCAGAAAGGCAATTGTGCCAGTGTACTTCAGCCAGCTTCTAAAAGCCACAGTCAAAGCCTTTCCACACTTATGCTACTGAACAGCAATGCAAAGCAAGACACGTCGTTCTCTGGCCCTTTATCAAGCTCTATACTAGAGATAGCCTGGAAAGAAGAAAACAGCGTGGCATTCCTTTTGACCAAGAAATTCTTTTGTGTTTCTCTAGACAAAAGGGTTACAAGAAATGGTCCAAAGTCTGTCACGCATTTCTGTAAAATTGTTCAACTGCCTCCTAGTAAGGCAAGTCATAACTGGAAGGAAAAGATGAGTTCCCTTTGGCCCACAGAGCTTTCGGTAAAAGAAAAAGGCAAAGTTGCATCAGTTAATCTACAGAGCAGAAAGAAGCTAGAGAAGGGGTGGCAGGGTCCGAAAAGCATTGCCCTGCCAAGTTTCACTTTTCCCTGGTTCCAAAATGCCGCGTTCTCCAGGGTTTTTACTAGAATAACTCATTTCAGATGAAGAATTGCATTTGAGCATTTTATGGTCACACCTGCACACCCACTTAGGGGGTCCATTTCCTGCCTGACTGTATATAAGCACTATGTGGCTCCACGTTTTTTTATTGCTCCACAGACAGTATCTTTACACTGACTGTGAAATGAGAAGCACAAAATGATTGAAATAATAGTAATAAATTTTAAAAATAAAGTCTGAAAGCTTTATATTATCTTAAATAGCAGTAGCTCATGAAAATTCTGTGATTTACAGTTAGGTAGCACAAGCAATGTGAAGAGAGTCATCTTTGCCAAGGGTTAATTTTACAGTCAAGCTGCTTCAAGCTTAGGCATCTACAGAACGTGCAGCATTAAAAAAGCAGCAGTCATCCAAAATACTACACAGCACCCATCAGAAATTACCTTCCAGGTATGCACAAGCGTCTTTTGCTTAATCGCTCCACTGCCAGCCTACATCGCCAGCCACTCACGGCTCCTGAAAAGAAAAGTGGAGGGGATCCACAGCTGTGCTGGGCCACTGCCTCTGCCCAGCAGGTGCCTCTGCTGTGCGGGAAGGAGCCCGCCTGCTTCTGGATGGAGCGACTACGGCAGGGAGCTGGACATTGCCTTATGGCTGGAAGACAAGAGAGAAGATCTGGGCTTCTTTTACATTCTCGTCATGGGAAATGGGATTTCCCATGGACAGGGATATGTGAAAGAGCTTGGCTGCTGGAAACAGCTCACTGTAAGGACCAGGCACTTTGCAGCAGTGGAGACCCCCGCTCCCTTGATCCCGATGCAGACAGACAGTAACCGCAGTCAGATCAATGCCATACAATTGCACTTAACCTCAAAGCAGTTGCACTGTTGCTGCCTCCCTGTTTCAATCATGATTTCTTAATTCTCTGCTTAAAATAAAAAAGGCTTAAAATAGCCTTTTAAAAACGCCAAATGTGCATAGCAAACATAGTTGGCTTCTACATTTTGTTTTATCTACAACGAATGAGGAAATGGGGCTGATCTGCAACAAATGGCAAGAAAGTCTATGCTAGCATGCTCTCTCTTCTGTGCAAATTTTGGAGGGAAAGGATTTTAGAGAAGTAAGGATTTGGTAAGTGATATTCAGCATAGTCAGTAGAACCAGAATTTTGGCAAGAGCAATAAATTACATGAGCAATCTCCCCATTAAGACTATGCTAAAACAGTTATTTATCAACCCGGCCTGCTCATTCTGAAAAAGAAAATTATTACAAAGAAAGAAAATGTCACAGGAAGACTTGCATCACAACGCAGCTTTCTGCATTCTCTCCTCCTTCCTCTTCCACAAACACAGGACTATCATGTTGATCAAATTCTATCAGATGTGGCTCTACACTGGGCCATCTGACCATCATACTTTAAACTGAATGAAGACAGAGATCTGGAAAGCTTTCTTCAGGGAGATTCTCTTGCTGCCCAGCTTCTCTGCACTTTCCTTTATCAACTCACCAACCAGAAGGGCTGAAGCCCAGAGTAAAAGATGCAGGAAAAGCATGTTCCACAGGCAGCAGCACGATGACACAACTGACACAAGCACCTCTTCACAAGCCAGCTTCAAGCTGGATTTTACATCCTTTTCTATTTACTCAGGAACTACACACCTCCAGCAGGATAGTATTAGCTGCTTTCCCTAGCTATAACTAAAGGAAATCATTTTTATTGTGAAGGCAGCGAGGTTACTGAAATCTGGCATGTCTTAATATGGTTCATCCCTTAACGCTGTTGTAAGGTCTTTCCTCCTAACTTCATTAATTGGAAGTGTCTCCAGACCCAGCTCCCTTCAACCAGTCTGAGATTAAAAATACCTCGGCTTGAAATCTGGGCATTCATCAGCCACACTTTGGGTCCTTTGCAAAGCACAACAACTTTTATTACCATTTTTGATTAAGTTGCAGGCTTCTTTTAACAGCAGGCGGCAAAGTGTTATACGTCAAGCTGGTATTTGAGACCTAGTTCATATTGTTTTGAGCAGAAACATACACAATCTCTTTTTATTCTTACCCCCTAGCGTTGCTCTGTGCCATGAACAAATTCTCAGCCAAAAAGTTAAATATTTCCACTTCCAAAGCTGCGCAGTTTCCCCTCTGGATGGCCCACAGAGAAGTTCACACAATAAAAAGCCTTTCTATATGCCAGAGGAAGAGAAACGTGAGCCCTCCCTTCAGCCATTCTACGCAAGATTAAATGAAAGTTCACTACTGTACAAACCAAGACCGTTATTTTAAAACATGGGGGTATGCCGCTGCTCAGTGGAAGAAGCCACACCATCCTTTGTATACTCAGTACAAGCTCAATGATTATTCCAGGCCGCAGCATTTTCACACTACACATTCCAGGAATGAGTTCTTTTTGGAAGCAGAAAGTTGCCATTTTTTCCTCAAGAAAAGCGATGTTTCCCCTAGCTGAACCACTTTATGACTGCAATAAAACCCTCCGGGGCGTGGTGGCAAGCTGTCTCATCAGCACCGCACCTACAAATGAATGAAGTCAGTGCGTCCCAGCAGAGATTGGGTGTGGCCAGATCGGACATCATCATCATATCCTGTTGTGAACGCTCTCCTAATAATTTAAAAAAAAGGGCATAAAAAGGGGTCAGGGAGGTTTAAGCATTGCTGAACTTCAACAGAGCTCTGCGCGTACTGTGCACACGGCAGGAAGCGGAGGACGCAGGCAGAGGTTCATCGGCATGCCTGCATTTGCTTGAGAATATTAAATGTTTCTCAGAATCCTTTCCAAAACAAAACGCATGCAGACTTTTTTTTTTTCCCTTTCTCCTCCTCTTCCCCTCTCAAAAGAGATTAGTAAGTTTTCTTTGATGAGATGATACAACAGATGCTGGACTTTTACACTGCGTAAATTACATTAGAGGGAGGAGAGCAAGCGATAAACGTGATCAACTATTCTAAATCTTCCCAAAGTCAAGGCAACGCTTCATTTTGTTCATTTTGGTATTGAATATGATGGAAGTGACCGGTTTTAGTTTGGCTTTTTTTGCCGAAGCAAAAAGAGGTTTGAAGTCCGTTACTGTTTGTATGAAACGTGTATGAAGACCAAGCTCCAGACGTTCAGGGGAAAACCAAGAAGTCCCACGTCTATTTGAACAGGGCCTTGGCTTCTTACAATATATGGTGTTTCATTTGGGAAGTTCTCTTTCCAAGAAAACAAAAGCAAATTTCAGTACCTTCAGAGTTGTCCCATGGTGGAGTTACCCTGCCCTGCTGCACAACTAGCTTAAAGACTTCAGACTCAAAATTCAAACACTTTACCCATATTTACAGAGAGAACAGAAAGAGGAGTCCTATAAGAGTGAGCATGATTTAAAATTCAGGGCTGTTTCACAACAGATATTCTTAGTCTAAATGTTCTTTTTCAGCATCATAACAACTTTCAGATGTTTACACTCAAGTCAATGGAATAGTGTCAGTTTTTGAGGAGTTCCTTAGAGCAGTAATTATCTTTCAAACCAAATGATCATAGCATTTTCTTTGGGGAATTAATAAAGCACATGGTTTGCTGTTCATGCAGCTCAGAGACTTGGAAGCGACAACCATCAATCCAGACAGAAACCCGCAACCCTCTCAATGCAAACCAACAGATGCTGGGATATACAGAGGTCTGAATATCAAACGATTCCGTTTCCTGGCATCCAGATTTCTTTCTTGCAACAAAGAAAATAAATGTTGATTGCGCTATTCTAGACGGGCACAGCAACCACTTTCCCAGCAGCGTGCCCTCCTGCTACGCTCCTGTCCTCCGCTCCCACTGCTGCCAGCAGCGCCCAGTTCAGCTCCTGCAGGAGGAGCGCACCTTGCCAGGCTGTTTTTTAAAGCTCTGAATTTCATCAAAAGCAAAATCTGGGTCATTTTTAAAACCCATTTTTCCTTCTTACACACATTTTTTAACTCAAAAAACCTTTCAGAAGTTATTTTGAAGACACGGGGTATTATATTAAGGCAAGAAATACAATTTTAACTCACAGTCTGAGAGAAATACAGCTTTGGCTGCACGCATACATATACACATATATGGGGTTTTTTGGTGGTTTTTTTGTTTTTGCTAATCCTAGTTAAAAAGACTAGAGGGGAAAGAAAGAAGTCTGTGCACTGGGACTTTTAAGGCACAATGCCCTCCTTGCTTTATTGTGCCACAAGAACATGGTGATTGCTTCCTCCCCCCTTCTCCACCAGGGACTGATTTATTTAGCTGATGAATAGCTGTGCATGCAAGAATTTGAAATCTCAGTTATTTCTGTCTCAAATAGTTGCTATGCTTGTAATTATTTCAAAGGAATAATAATTACTTTCACTCAATCTATTTGAAGATATAAAAAACCACCACCAATTTTTGAACTCAACTCCATAAAAACACAACTTATAAAGTCATAAAGGATTAAAAATATAGTCAAGCTTGTAAAATATTAAACATTCACAGAGAATGCATGGAAGCCTACGGTTCTGTTCCTAAAATATAAGTCTGGTAAATTTATGATACTGCTTCTACATCACATGATCCCCTTTTTTGGAAGCAAGAAATGGAACTGCCCAAGTTAGTCTTGCAGAAATGTGACCACAACAAACTGAAACCTATAATTCTATTTGCAAAAATAGGCTGTGTGCTGAGATGAATAGACTTCACTGTAATTCCTGGGGAAGCAAGGTTTTTTCCTAATATTTCTACATGCAGTAACATCACTTATTCAGACTGAGATTAGCTGTAATGACTTGGGAAATCAAGTGAAAAAATGCACCGAAACAACTGAAATCAATCCAAGGCAGCCCAAACTGCTGAATAACCTTTATGTTTTCCCATTTTGCAGATATAGCATTGGATTTTTCACCTTCCTCAAACTAATAATTGACTGAAAAAAAATTATAAGCAGTATGGCCCTGAGCTCCGGGCTTATTTTTGCAACGTGACACTGGAAGTTCATAGCTGCCATATTTTTCAATATATTAAAGTGACAACCCTGGCAACTGCTCATAAAATTGGACTGCCACAATAAAATAGTCAGTGAATCTTTAAAGTCACTTGCATATAACAAGAGGACCAAATTTAATCTCTTTTTTGCTATATCCCCTGTAGGGCTGCTGCTGCTTTAAGCACCGATAATGCTTGCTGAGCAGGTAGCTGTTAAGTATTTCTTTTCATTGTACCCAGACAACGTGTGGCCTCAGGCCATATATGTTGCATGCTATGCACATTCTGTTCTCAATATAGAACTGTTTTCCTTCTGGGATGTTCTGTTATAATTAACTTCATATGAATGCTTTGCTAACATTAGCATTTATCATTATGACACCCCTAGGAGTTACAATCTCTCCATCTTAGACTGATTTTGCAGATAGGAACCCAAAGTTTCACATGCTTCCAAGCATCCCTCTCCCTGTGGATCTTGGCATTTTGCAGTCCATGCAAGCTGCAGTGCAAACAATGTGAAGCTGACAGCTCTCAGCCACAAGTCCCAGGTACACAACATCCCAAAAAACAAGACTGCAACCGCTACAAGATGAACTGAAAACAGCTTTCCCAGCCCTCCTCTGGCTTTCCTCTTTCCCCGCATCGTGCTCTCCAACCGCACAGAGAAAATGCTTCTGCTCTTGTTTCTGGAGTTGGCAAGATCCAGAGCTTGACGGAAGGGCCCAAGAGAAGTGCCCCCCGCGCCCACCCAGAGCACAGCAGAGACATGAAACATGGCCAAGTTTAGGAAGAGGACAAATAAGGCCCAGCACAAAAGCCAACCTGCTCACCCATTTCAAGGCCGTGGGATACTCTCCCCGAACTTGAAGTTTCCCATAAGCAAAACATGATTCCCTAATATCAATCTGTATTCACCTAAGTACACAAAATCCCCCAGCACAAAGCAGACTGCTTGACCCAAATGGCTAGTTTCACAGAATTAAAAAGTAAGGTCTTATAATGGAAATGTTGTGGACAATTGTGATTAAGGCATCCTGTCACTGCAACCTATAATTTAAGCCACGTAATATAGTGCTGCACTGCACAAAGGAGGCTCAGGGCACAGTTTGACAAAAGCCTGATCCCAACACCAGTGGCAGCTACAGAGAGTGCGGTCCAGCACTCTTTGTTGTGGGACGCATAGCGAACTGGATCAGGGAAACACATCTAGATGGAAACCAGCACACTGTGCCGCAGGAGGACTAGTGCTGACAGAGGAAAGGGCCACAACAAGGTAAAAGGCATGCTACCTTTCTCAGAAGCAGCTCGGGGCAATCCAGTTTCTGCCAATCACTAGACTATTCCATGCCATTACCGTGGGTTGTGTCACTGTCACCAGAGCCAACTCTAGATTCTCAGCTGTAGAGAGCAGAAGACTGGATCATGTTTGCATGCCACATGCACTGAGGATGCTCTTCCTAATGATGGGAGAGGGAGAGTTGGGAGGGACTAATTAAATAACAGCTTTTTAATTGTTGAAGACTCAGAGAACGCCACTTTCTTAGTAGGAGGAATACTCGCAAGGTTAACTCTCCACGTTGCCAGGCAGTAATAACCCCTGATTTAACCTCTGAGATAACATTAACCAAGGTTCTGCGAAATTACCTTTTTCGGAGAGGCCATCCCTAAAAAATCAGACAACAGAGTTCAGAAGCTATGAACAGATGAATATTTAGCCTTTCTTGTTACAGAAAAGTTATAATGAATATAAATTTGAGAAGTGTCTCAAATATTAAAATCCCATTCTTCAACATCCTAAGCACCATGTGTTGTAGCAACATGGCCATTCCAGAAATAGTTGAAGACACCATAAAGCAGTACTACCACAGAGAGACCGCTGCCCTGCTCCCTTCATCTCCAAAATGCCAGCCCAGCATTTTGCACATCCATGTAGTGAGCAGGAAAGCTGAAAGCTGGCCAGGCTGTTTGTGGGGTTGGTTTTGGAGCAGGCCCCAGGTACTGCCCATTCAGCACCTGCCAATGAAGCTGCTCTGTAGGGCACAATGGCAACTGGTGAAGTCCTACCCAAACTGGTGAGTGAGGAGCCAAGGTTTTATGAAAATTGCAAGCTCTTTATTTTAATTAAAAACATGCAGATCAATAGTCACTCTTCTTGGTATACATAGCATCTGCTTAATTAAAACAGTTGGTTCTTTTCAGCAGTCAATTAAAATCAGTTTCATTGATTAAACCAAAAGCATCCTGGCTCTTAAGATTTTACTACACCATGAAAGCTCTGAGGAGCAAGAAAGGCTCATACACGGAAGAAAAAAACCAAACATTTTCCATCCCTGGACAACAATTACTTACTCTGAAGTCTCAACTGCATTCCAAACAAGGCCTTGCTGAAAATAACTGTGGGCCACAACATTTCCAGGTTTCTTTTTCTCTCCAGAAGAACAATTGGCACAAGAGCTTATCAAGACCAAGTACTTACCCCTTTCACCACAAAGCAGATACAAGAACAGACCAACCTCCAGCCAAGCAAATCACATTTTTCAAATAAAATAACTTTGTGAGACTGTGCATTTTCAAATTTTGTAACTAGAGTGTAAAAGTCATATGTTATATGCTGGTGTTTGAAGAGATTGCAGATTACAACACAGAAGAAGAAATCAATAAAATTGCTTATAAAAGAGTAAGAACTGATGTCAGCAATAGATGCCAGACAGTCATTTAATTTTTCTAATGTGTTTTAAAATATCTAATATGAGACAGACTCTTTATATAACTCAGCACACGTGTAGAAATGTTAAGCATGAGGAACTGAATTTTGATTTGTCTGAGACACACCCCACCTGCCCCTGCTCACACTGGATCATGTTCCTCCCAGAAAGAAAACGGGATGCAACAGGATAGGTTTCCTCTCTTGCTGACCAAGGACTTCAAAGCAAGGTCTCTCTGGCATCATTCCTGGGCAGCGAAATCCCCCTTGAGCACCTTTCTTGAACTGCCAATGCAAAATGAAGACCCAGCAGAATGACCAAAGCACTCACATTCACCTTTTTTCTCTCTCTTCCTAAGCAGGTTTGTTCTATAGGCAGAAAAAACAAATTAGATGAGCAATAGCCCCAACCAGACAGCTGTTCTGTTACAGAAATCCAGCAGACACAAACAAGGACACCTTCCCCCACACTCTCCAATGAAACCACTTAAACAGTCTTCAACCTGTTAATAAAGAATTGAAATGCTCTTTGAAAGCAAAAGATGAGTTTGCTCCAGTAGGATTTTTTGCTTTGCTAACAAATTATTCCATAAGCCAGCTAGACTAAATATATTCAATTTGGGCTTCAGATATTCAATATATTCCTGGCAGCCACTTTCCTACATACCAAACAAGCTACTACTCCAGTTCCAGTTGTAATTCAAAAAAGTAGTTCTCTAGAACACTGTCATGGCACGATACCAGTGTTTTCAAAAACTGTGATTCACTTAAAATGCCTACACTGTGTTGAAATTCAGAAGGATTTAGCTACTACTCACATTAAGCAAAGCTGGCCAAAAAACGGACAGAGAATTTGTTCCAGACCCTAAATCAATTCTCTTCTCCAGCAAGCCTAAGCAGTTCATAACTAATAAGAACTTTTTGTCTGTGTATCATTTAAAAGCAAACACGAAATTTTAGAGGCACGCTGGAAAACATTCAGTTCCTTCTAAAAGCAAGAGTGAGCACTGACCCCTGGCAACCCAAGGCCAACTGGAACAAGGGGATGCTCCAAAGAGCAGGGAGAGCAGATGCTGCAGAATGGCTCTCACAAACATTTGGGAACCGACTGTGACTTCTGGAAGCAAGTCTGACAAACAACTCCAGCGTTGCACTGTTCTCTGTTCTATGTTCAGCACAGTTGTTGTGATTCAAAATATACTTCTATTTTATTTTAGACTTAAATACTATTCCCCCTGCTGTGGAAGACATTTCTATCAAAAAATGCAGTTTCCAAAACTGTCTTCCAGTTAAAGAAATAAGTCATCATGCATCAGAAAAAACGTCCTTCCTCTTGGAAAAGAAGTGGGAAGAAATTAAAACCACTGCATTTAAAGTGGCAAGAAAATCCATGGACATGCTGAAGAGCAGCTCACTCTCACTTCACATAAATTTGGTCCAGGAAGAGTTGTAACTCTATTCCAATGGAAATAGCACTATTTTCATATAATCAGGTTTCAGCATTAACCAATCTCAAGGCTGACCTGGAATTAGTAATTCACAAGTAGACTGCAAATTGAAATGTGTTCTCAATATGAAGTCATCAAGCTTAAATACCGATGACCTAATATAAGTAGTGATGTTTACAATACAGAGCAGGTGTTGATGAATCTAACTGCTGCAGAAATCAACGAGTGCTGCATTAACTAGGATCATTCTATCATTCTGTATCAGATGCTTAGGAACAATTGTTGCTCAAACTCTTATGGTGTTATTAGAAAGGCAGCTCCTCGCAGCATTACCTGTTAGTGCAAGCCAGTGTCTGACACAAATACATATTCAGAGAGCATCAGCTTTTTCTATCCAGCTATGAGGCAGTGGAACATTAGAGACGAGCCTCAGCCCATTCGACTGTGCTATAAACATATTTCCAGCAGTCTGTACGCTGTACCAAAATAAATACAGGCATTTAAAACAGTTCTGTATTTTCAAAGGGGCCCAAAAAGGACACTCAAATGGGTTTACACCCAACATGATTCTTCCCGTTATACAAGCAGGAGATCTCTGAACTTGCCTACATTAAGATGAAACAACATATTTCATGCACAGATGAACAAATGTCTCTCCTGGATACGCATCTTGTGTCCTTGTGTAACACCACCCCAACCCCCACTGCAATCACTGCTCATGGTTTTATGACTTCTTCCTTCGTATATTTCTGCTGTATGCATATATAAAGAAAACTCCACTATATCCTCCATCAGAATATTATCTACTACCCCTGAAGAAACTCTTCTTCCAGTTTCCCTTTGTGTCCCCATAGCAAGTAAACAAGGGAAAACACAGCTGGGGTCTGGCTGAACAGTTTTCTGACCAGGATGGCAAGCGTGGAGATACGACCAGATGGAACTGCTGATTTTACATGAAAGTCATTTCCTCAAGAGGAAAGAAGCTATTAATTATTAATATTAATTATTAAGGCATCAAATTTCTTTATCATCTTAATGATTTCAGTGCCATTACTGAACTTGAAAAAAATAGGCAATGGATTTACAAGTTCAGAACAGAAGAAATGGGCAGACAAACAAAAATAACGAAGTCTAATTTCCTTAGAAACCAGGTTAAAAAAAGCAAAAACTGTGTTCAAAAAAGATCCAGAATGCCATGGCAGACTTTGCCTAGTTTCCAGAAACAGCATTTGTGAAGAAGTAGATATTTTCAAGAGATATATAGGTACACAAGCTGAATCTGGCTATACTCAAAAGTCATATTTAAAACAGGTAAATCCTGATGGGCTTTGGAGCAATAGGATAGCTGCATACCTTTTCCAGTAGTTTCCAGCTTTTCCACTAGTTTTTCAGAAAACCAGCTGAGTAATTATCATTAAAGAGATGTTCACAGCAAGCCTACAAATGCCTTTCTCTAATACTTGTATTTTCTTGCTACCAAAGTATACTCACCACAAGCAAGGATAAGCTGTCTACAGTAAGTGTCCCGCTTGCACCTACACGCAGACCATAGGTTTTACAGCCAAGTGTGCCTACTGATACCTACCCTACCCAGAACACTCACACCAGAAGGCTCTGGGCAGTCTCACCAAATCTCTTGGCATCAGAAAAAAAAATTACCAACAAGACTTGCTCACATACCTGTACCAGGAATGCAGAAATCATTTAGAACTTCGTCACGGGGGAGATTAGCCAAAGGGAAAACAGTTGTGTTACAGTTTGGCAGTTATCTCTACACTGGGAAGAAAAAAAGCTGGCAGGCTGGGACAAGTACTGGAGAACGGACACGTGCCACCTCCACTCTGGCAGGGCACAACACACCGCTGTCACACCTACCCAGCTCAGAGCCCAACAGTGTCAGCTCCTGACAGGTGTAGTATGAGCAAAGGCAATTATCATGGAGTGCCTCAGGCTAGGAAAAAAAGAAAACAAAAAAACCCTACAAACTAAGCTGAAGCTTTAGTGTTTCTGCTCTGGAAGCTCAGTTTTTCACAGAATTTTTGAGCTAGTCAGTTTTACTGATAGTAACCGATCGCTACTCCTCCTTGTCCACTCCTCTGTACTCTCCAACAGCAGCTTAGAGCTGCCAAAGCTACTCAAACACACCCCCAGAAAATGTGTTAATTATCTCACATCTTGTCCCTCCACCTCCACGTTCTGCGCCGCATGCAGCGCTCAGCACTGCGCCCTTGCCCCCAGAGGGGACAGAGACGTTGTCTGGGAGGTTTGTTCCACAGAGCTCAGCCTTGTAACCAAACCCAGCATTCAGCAAGCGCTAAGAAGGGAGAACCGCCATCTGGTTACGTCTTGCCCCTGAAGGAAACAGCCAGCTTGGCTGCCAGCAGCCCCCAGCCCATGACAGAGCAGCGACTCAGGAACCCAGGCACATGGAGGATACTTGAGTCACATCTGAAGAAGTCACGTTTACATGACTCACTGAATCACAGTGGAAGTTCTGAGGAATTTCAGAGAGCTGTGAGCCATCGCTGCACATTCACATTAGACAATTGCTCCGAAGAGAGTGTTTGTTGAAAGCTACCAAAAAAAAAAAAGGTTAATTTACAGAAAGAATTAAGAAAATTTGTTTTCCTCCTTGTTTGACTGACCTGGATGGCTCCGCTGAGGATGAAGAAGGTCAGAAGGGCTTTGTTTTGTTCTGCCACTCCCATTGCCCTGCTGTCTTCTTCTGCATGTAAAAATTCTTATAAAAATAGAACGATATTACCTACAGTTAACTCCACATACCTAGTGTTCTTCTCCACAAAGATCTCTCGGCCTTATTCTGTATGTTGGAGAAAGCCCACAGAGGAGCTAGTTCTCCTGACAGGAACCGCAGCCTGGGGGAGCCCACAGCAGAGCAGGAAGGTGTGAGAAGCAACAGAGAGGAACTGCTGTGGACTGACTGCAACCCCCATTCCCCTTCCTCTGGTGCTGCTGAGGGGGACAGGAGGAGGCAGAGGGGTTGGGAATGAAGGAATCGAGTGGAGTGTGCAAAAATGGGAGGAATTTGAGGAATAGCACGAGGCCCTGACACTTGCTTTATACCGATGGCTCCAGCACCCGGCACAATTCAACTATAGAGAACACATCCAAAATCTGATGCCATAAACTTGTAACTCTATAGGAAACATTTAAACCTAAGCAAAGGCGCAGTTTTCGGATTGGTGTCATCACCAGCTCTGACCTTCCAAGCTTTCATCTTGCCACGTACTTCCCTTGCAGTGCCATACTGAAGGCTGGGATGGAGCAGTAACGTGCAGAGCACTGAGGAAGCAGCAGTTCAAAAGCTTGATGCTTAAGAACAACGGAAAAAGGACATAGGTGATCTCACCAGAAGTTAGCCAGACAGATTCTAGTAATCCTCACAAGATCCATGAAGAATTGCAGGCTACTGTGCTTCCTTACATAGTTGTTACCAATCACTGGCTTAAAAGAGAAACCTCATAGAAAGCAGTCTTACAGGAAAAAGCAGGTAAAAAAAAGTGCAATTGTTTTTCCCTGGCTTTAAATTCATTAAGATACTACTCTTTAAAAGAATTTGGGAAAAAACTTAAGGATTTGAGAAGAGAAAAAAAAAAAGCAAAAACTGGAATTTGTTTTGAAGTCTATTTACAGTATTTTGAAGCGTTGATGACCGAAAAGTGAACAAAAGTGACAAAAAAATAACATCTCTGTATTCAAGTGCCATGATCCTATGAGAATATGGAACAGCATCATCTGTTGCAGTGAAATGTTTCAGCTGATCATTTCTTGTCCTTGGCACTCTGCTGGCACACTTTAAAGCTTTAATTAAAAAAAGAATCAAGACAACACTACAAACTGGATAGACTCGTGCCCTACAGTCTCTTCTGACCACTAATTTGTGGAGCTGGGGCTCAGCCAACTTCCTTTGAATCTGGGGAGAGTTTCCAGCAAACTGTCATCGCAGCGGGTGCAGTTCCTGATAGGGTGATCATCCACAGCAAGGGGAGCGACGCCAGATTGTCACCAAACAAGTCTGCTGCAGGGAGCCTGAATTCTGAAGTAAGTCGTGAAAATTAGAAAGTCCAAACTGAAAACTGAGGAACGAAGAGAAGCATCTAAAGACTACCAGGCACTGGAAGAGCAGATGAGAGTTCAGGCACGTGCTGATGGCACAGCATGCAGATACGTAGCATTGTTGTATGATATATTCCATCCTAAATCACTTTGCTAGATTAACTATTAGAGTGAAGTCTTCCTGCTAGCTCTCTCCTCCAAGAAAAATGTTTCTTCCTCTTCAAGGTTTTAACTACAATGATTCAGTTATTTCCAAGAGCAAAGTTCAAAAATTTTATTTTATTTTCTATTGAAATGTTCATCATCCTGTTACGGAACAGGATCTGGACCTTGGGCCATGGAAAGCTCAGTCCTCTTTCAGAAGGACCAAGCCCAGGAGGTGCAGGATGATAGAAGCAGCTGAAGTAACGCAATCAGCCGGGACAGTCAACAGCCCTCCCAGGGATTTAAACCAAGCACGCAGTCATCTGAATATCCAGGAATAATCATTTTGCAGTGAGGTTTTAAGTGGCACGTCAGGAGATCAGAAGCAGGTTTTAATCCCATCTTTTAAATTCTTTTAATATACCTTTATTGAGTTTCTCAACGGACATGGTGAGAAAGAGTGAGAAGGGACATCAAGGGAGAAATATGAATTAGAAGCAGACTGTTTAATTAACTAACTATCTCAGTATAAACTCTTTTTTTTTTTATTATGTTATAAAAATCGTGGTACATCATGACTTGTTCCAGAGAAACATCTTCCAAAAGATGAGGCCAAACTGGTACTAAAAGACAGAACGTACATTAAAACCTTAAGTTTTCTAACTGAAGCGTTGGCAGGACTCACAAGCCCAGAGAATCAGTGCCTCATCAGACATGCAGGAATCCACCCATCGTGCATGCACAGTACGCTGTTCTGGAGACATATTACAACATATACCATGGCAGAAGCAGCCCAACAGAACAGTAATTCTATAGGAACCAAGAAGAAAATGCCAAGATTAGATGCTTTTTCTCAAACCAAGAAGATTTACAGTAAAATATCTTTTCCTCATTTCCAAAGCGGTTAAAGCAAGAAAAATAAATAACATCTCTCTGAAAGAAGCAAACAAAAGAACAAAACATATTCATCACAAAAAAAAAAAAAAAAAAAGTGCATCACTCCACTAAACAAGGCTCCCTTGCATTCAAGGAGGACAATTACCTGGCAAATTGATAGACCTCTCTTTCTCTATTCAGCAGAACAAATTCTGCTTGCTTTTCTGGATCAAGTGACTAAGAATACAGAACTTAGTGGGGAGGAAGATACATGCCTTGGTCAGTCCCTTTGGAGAGGATAGTTTCAGCACAGAAAAGTTGTATCAACCCACACAAACCATCCCAGCTCAACAGACAGGATCAGATGTTTAACTGTATCTCATAACTCTGAATCCTTTACTCTTACAATAACAACAAAAAGTCCAGGGTTGTGGCAGCTGTGTGCTACCACAGCTACGTAGTTTGGAGCCAGATATTACAGGGATAAAAAAATCAAATGATAATGGCAGATGAAGAAAATGTGGGTTGGGCAACCTCCTCCTTCAGTAGTGCTCGACAGCCCAAAATTGACACCCCAGCATCCTCTGAGAGAAGAATTAAAAACAACACCACCACAAACACCCAGCTAGTAAATGGAGAGACAATGGCTAGCTCAAAAGCCTATTTCTCATTTTATCAGATATGAATTATAGATCAAACACAGCAGGCTGGAAAAGAAATCATTAATTTTTCAGTTCTCCCACCACAGATTTAGCTCTATCCCACTAGCCTTTGTAACACGGTGCAAGAAATACTTTTCGGCAAAAGGAATTACCCATGTGGAATGACATACAACTGAAAGTTTAAGCACGACAGTGTAACCATTAAGCTTTTAAAGACAGCCAACCAAGCTTCGGCCCACCTACCTCCACCGCCCGCAGCTGGCAGCTTGAGGCCGGGCGGGAGCCCTGCTCCAACGCGGGCTGTGTGGGCTGGCAGCTGTGAGCAGCGTTACCCGCTGGTCCGAGCGCACCCGGAGCGGCCTACCGCTAGGGCACGCAACCGTCAGACGGAGCTAAGCATGCAAAATGCGATCCCCGCTCGTGAGGAAAAAAAATAAGAAATAAAAATTGAAAAGGAGCTGGTACATAATTAAAAGAATCCCAAATAACTTTGGATACTAAGAAGGAGAGGAAATGTTTTTCCAGAAGAAAATACCTGCCCCCCCCAACGGCTTCAGAGTAGCTACAGAAGTTTTAAGCTGAACCTTTCCGTTTCAAAGCATTTCTGTGACTGATCTGAATTTAAATTAAAATGATACTTGTTTATATAAATGTCCAGGCTTTCTGTATTCCCAGCACCATACTTAAGTCGCGTTGATACAGATATTACATTGGATTATTTCCCTGAAGACGTGAAAGAGAGCTAATGTTAATGCTAATTTAGTTTAGAGAATCCTGGGAGAGTAAGGCTTTGTCTGACTTTATCTGTGAAAGCCCTTATATATTTAAGCAGTTTCAAGTTTGTTTTGTTAGGCTCCAACTTAAACATTAATTTGTTCATTTAAGACCATTCTGCTATTAATTTGGTCTGAGTCTGTGCAGAGGTTTCCTGGAGAGCAGTCACTGCAGAGCAGCACACACGGACCTTCTTTTCAAGGCACTTACTGACTGGTCAGCTTCTATGAGCTCTTCCCTTCAAAAAATAATGACATCATCTCATAAGCAGCTTGACAAAAATCTCTATTTCTCATATTCCCATCTTAATACTGCTACCTTGCTCCACAGAACTTGCTATCCATTTGCCCGAAGGGCAACACTTCCAAATTACATGACTTCATACAGGATAAAAGAGCATAAAAAAACGGTGCACACGTACACTGGAAATAGCTGTTTGGGTGTTCAGCTTTAGATCTAAAATTCGAGGGTTCTTGAGTTCTGCACATGGCTCCGCCGCCCCTTGGTACTGGAAGATATCAAAACACAGCAGTGTGTGCTTATGAAAGATAATGATTTCACATCTGAAGACAACAAATTCTGCACTTACAGGTTCACAAACAGAAAACCATGGTAACCACTGCGATATCTGCGTTGCTGTACTGTTTATTCCGGAATATCCATCCTGAGAGAGTCAGGTACCCACTACTGTCTGTGTAACAGGCCAAGAGCTCAGAAGTTTAGCAACTTCGGATAGTTTTGAAGCAAATATAGCTAAATTACGTTAGTAATTGCAGAAAGACAATCAGAGACTAAGAAATTGTCTTTCTGGATATTGATTACTTGTTGAAGATTAATGCAGCACACGCTGTGTTGTAGTGTACTCACTGGAATGAACAACAGCAGTCACCAAACAAGGATCCCCAAAAGTGCCTTTCCTAAAGCAAAACAGGATCCAGGCTGACCACAGTTTTCCAACCTATGGCATTCCTTGCAAAAGAATACAGCATTTCCACTAAAAACAGCAGCATTACTATTTCAGCCCCTGTGCCTCTTCCTTCCAACTTCATTAGTGCTCCCTCTGCCATACGATAACTGATGGCAGCTCGGCACAACTGGACGTTACTGCTGGCTCAACTCAAAGTTCAGTAAATCAATGTTCACTTTTGTAGCATTTACACAAGTGTAACACTGATTCAGCTTTTAAGATGCTTCTCCCCATTCCAGCATGCATCAGTTTCATGCCTTTAACCAGTCTGTACCACTTCATTCCAGACATCTTCCACTGCAAGCTAAACAAAACCTCTGGTTTCCTTTTGTAGGTGTTATTCTGGTGGTCCATCACACAGCCCATGAAAACAAGTACAGACATCCTGGTGCCACAGGGTCCTGAAGTCGATTTCAGCTAAGAAGCGTTCCCTAACAGAATAAGTTGTTAACCAGAAAAGGTAAGTGTATAATTAGCAACCGCCTCAGGTAACAAGCCTCAAAAAATCACAAGTCCAAGGTCACCAAATGTCTCTGTGTCTCCATTTCTTTTTGTGTTTTGAAGAGTAGCATCCCTCAGTGTACACTGCTAACAGCCAAGTAAGCTCCCATGATATCTGAACAATTTCATAGAGCCTGCATCTATTTATAAAAGGATACACATGTGGCATTTTTGGACAAACATGGACAGCATTTAAATTAGCATCTCAAAAAAGACCTTAAAGAAAAATAGAAAACCTGTCTGTATATTTACGTACAAAGGCTGAAAGGCCCGAGGCAGCCTCTCATCCCTATGTCCATACACCCACATCCTCCATCTCTGCTCGCTAAGAAAAACAGACAGGACGTTGCTATTGGCATAAGTCACATGCTGACTACAGCTGTGGGAAGCCCGTGCACAGGAGCAGCTTTCCCTGCATTACCTATTGGGGCTTCAAATCTCGACCTGCACTTAGCGTTCAAATGGCAACGCGACGGCTGCACACAGAGCAGAGCGCTGCCCTGCTGCAGGCACCAGCCACGTCCTGCCCGCACCGAGACGGTGCTCCTCCCTCCCCCAAAGTACAAGAGGAGAGAATATTCGTGCTGAACGGAAACGTTATTTTTTCCTCCCTTGAGGAACAGATTTTATTAGCTTTCAAAAGTGTCCTGTATTGTCAGCTCTGCTGCTCCCCATGGAAGTGAAGATAACAGACTCTCCCAGCTAAAGCCAGAAAACCGAGCTCTCTTCCAGCATTAGGAATGATTAAAAAAGACTTTTCACACTTCAGTTAAATGCATTTTCCTGTTGAAATTGCCTGGGTTTTGAGGTTTTTTTAATCTTTCATGACAAGTTTTAGATGCAATATAAAATAAAATGATATATCAAGATTAAATTGCCACAGTCTAAAAGGCCATTGCTTTGTCATAGGAAGAATAAACATCTTTTCAGCAGCTGACAGACGTGGCAGCAGAGACAACTCAGGTCAGTCGGTAAAGCCTCACCTTTTACAAACTGCATTTAGGATGGGAAAAGTTAAAACATCTCGGGAAGCTGAAATCTCTCCTTAGTTTTACCTTTTTTAAAAAATATCTGGCTCTTCTTCACTGAAAATTGCAGTGCCCAACTCAGTGTTTGTTTCAGTGGGAAGTCAGTGCTGACATTCACCTAATTAAACCAATGCACGTTTTTGGACACTCTTTTCCTCTCTCCAGTGCCATCTGCATGGCTTGGCATGTACCCTGCATGAAGCTGCTCCCCACCAGTTCCTGCAAAGCCTTGGTTTGGTGCGTGAAAAAAATAAATGTAATAATAATAAATAGGCTAAGGCTTCAAGCAGCAGAGCGTGGTTTAGAAATAAAGTCCATCAGAGTGCCAGCTGTGCGTGTCTGTGGCATACCCCTGTGATTACGCCTCATTATGACTTCTAAGCAAAGTTCAAGTCTCATCCTCAGTATTGGCTGAATGAGTTCTCACTCACTGGTGCCCTGCCCCAGAAAATGACCCACTCTGCCATCCTGGTGAAGAACCCAGCACACAGCAGCACAACTCCCGTTACATCAAAGTAGTTGCACCCAGGTCTTTGTTACAGACACCGCATTGCTGCCATGCTTCCAAGACGCTCAGCTGACTGCATGCTACAGAAAAGTCTTAATGTGGCCATTATCAGAAATTTATAGTCTACAGTATTCAGCAAAAGACTGAAGAACTTTATTTTCTTCATTATCATGACTAAAATAGGCCACAGGTGTTCCATAAAACTTAGGCACCTACACATGCAAGTATTGCAGCTAAGCTAACATGGAGAGGTTGCTAGCAATAGAAACAACAGTAAGGAGCACAACTTAAACAAGTGAAGAGCACCGCTGGCTCCAGCACCATCGTTCATTGGGTGAAGTAAAGCTTTACAGCAGGATGCTCACCAGCAACTAAGTTGCAATCTCTACTAATACTGCAGTTACACAACCTAAGTTGGAAAGCTGACAAGGCTCGGGTTCTGGGGATGAACACACTAATGCTTACATCACAGCAGCCAGCGGTCCAAGGCAGAAGAACCCAGACTGGGCTGAAATGGTTTACACTGTTATCCTTAATGAGCATACAAAGGAAAAAAGGTTTTAGAAGAAACAAGCTCCATGTGCTGCAGCTGAATCACTCTGGATTCTGGTAACGTTAAGCAGAACTGTTCTTCCTTCGTTATGCCATTTGATTTGCTCCTGTAAGTAAATTAACCTAGTTATTATATATAGCATTATTTATACATTCATTTGCAATGCTTAGAGTTAATGCACATTTGCTCCCCTACTGTGACAAACCAGACCACCTACACACACAGCTCTGTTTATTATTAGAGGAATGCACGCTGGGAGCCGAGGGCCCACCACACACCCGCAGCACTCAGACACTTTTCCAGGCAATGTTACGATAGCTAAGTAGCTTAGTTCCCCCTCACAGAACCAGAAGGAATACCACAGAGGTACAGTGAATGCTAAAGAGTCAGCTGAGGAAAAAAATAAAGAAGCATCTCCCGTGGAACCTTCCCAAACTCACATATGAGCACCACTGATCAACACCACCGTGACATCACAGCGCACACCACGCATCTCAAACACCCTTCAGGTGCTACTATTTAGTGAAGTTGTTTGGACCACAGCTAAAAATAAAGATTACGCTGCTAAAACGCTATCCCCGGCCTCAAAGAGCTTTCCCTCCAGCAGAAGGCCCTCACGGTGCGCGGCTGAGCCCACAGGCGGGCCTAGGGAGAACGCCGAGGTCGGAGCCATTTCAGAGAGCTACTGAGAAACGTGTGCAGAGCCCAGAAAGCATGTTGTTTCCTACGCAGTAAGCAGTTTTTAAAATTATTATTCGCTTTTTCCACATATATTAATGCCCATTATTCAGTTCCACACGCTGAATTTGGTCGAGTCCGTGACATCCCACTGAGCTGATCCACACCGAAATCTGCTGCGAGGATCCCATCCGCCGGCCAGTTCCGTGTGCTTACACACGGATAAGGTCCTCAACAGACAGAGCAGCCTCGGAGTTTAATGATACAAATAAGAAACGAACAGAAACTCAAGTAAATGGTCACCAGTAAAGTTCCCATGCCGCGACCAGCAAGCAGCTCGTACAAGCAGCAGAGCTTGAAGCAGCGGCACGCAGTGCCTCCTCTGCTGCACCACTGATCCACGTACCAACGGGAGCAGCGCACGCTGGCACCCAGGAAAGTGCAGTCTGCTCAGCCTTGAGTAACGGGTCACAACAAAACGAAAAACCCACCACGAAAAGACACTACCGGTACGCACGCTGCGTGCTTTGCTCTCAAACAAACACAGACATCACTAAAACTGCTCAGGATTCAAAAAACAACAGTAAATCTGTGCGAATCGGTCCAAGTATTTCTGAATGGACAGGACTTCAGAGACCGCCTGACAGCAGTTGCTCAATTAAGAGTTATTTTCATCACAGACGCGGCTTGGCAGCAGCACAGAGCGTGTCTGGGACGGTCCCCGACACAGTACTAACACTCCGAGATGCACAGGCCAAGTTACAATATGGATAGATCCTAAAAATATCTCATTTTGCATGTAATTATTCACTGCTAACAAAGTGCAGAATTAAGTTTGAGATTCGGTAACAGGCTACAGACAAACTCTTCCTCCGTACAGTGACAAATTCTGGCAGGGATATCCCCGCCGACGTCCTGCTGCCGTGGAGCAGGGTGTTCCAGCCACGGCCGCGCTGCCAAAGGGCTGCACACCGGCACGCCGTTTGCAGCTGCATGTTCAGAGCATCACGTGAAAAGCGACATGCAGCTCCCGAGACAACCTCAGCGAGCACCCATCTCTCCAGGTACAGGAGAAGAAAAACACCGGCATTAAGTTCCCTTTTTTCGATTGTGAAACCACGTGAACAAAATAAACGCAGCACGGCGTGAGCCAAGTTCGTGGCAGAAGGCAACTTGTGTGCCGTGTGTGTGCCCGCAAGGCCCCAGCCATGATGAGAAGCCCAGTGATGAAGGACGGGTTTATACGTGTACCAGTTCTTCGTGCTGAAACGGTGAGATATCCTGAAAGGATTTAGCGGTCCCTTCACATCAAAGGCATTAAAGCCAGCAGTCAGCAATCGCGTCACGCTAAGCCAAGAGCACTGCTCAGTGTCAAACGCCGTTCCAATTTAAGAAACTGTTTGGCAAAACGACATCTGCATTTCGCTCTGAACGCTACGCTACGACACCCATACCAGCGAGCAGCGTCTCGGAACACCGAGAATTACATGTCGGCAGAACTCAAAAAGGTTAAAAACGCGGACACACGCACACACCGCCACGGGGCCCTCGGCCCCTCCCGCCTCCCGCGCCCAGCGCGCAACCAGCGCCTGCCCCGCACGGCCCCGCACCAGCGGAACCCGCGCACCCACCCGCGGCGGCACTGCGCGGCGCCGCCGGACCGACCACCGCCCCGCACCCACACCCGCACCCGCGGGGCGGCCGCCAGCGCTGCGCTGTGCGTTCAGGGGACGCGGGAGCGACAGAAATCGGGGGCAACAAAAAGTTTCGCCCCCGCTCCCCCGCTCCTTCCCTCGAGCCAATCTCAACGCGCCCGTCAGCTCCTCGGGCTCCGGGGGTTGGTTACATAAAAAACGCACCGAGCGCCCGGTACATGGCTGCGGGCGCCGCGCCGCTCACCCGGCTGAGGAGAGGACGGGGAGCGGGGCCGGGGGAGCGGGGCCGGGGGAACCGTCAGCCCCCGCCGCGGTACTTACGTGAAAACAAAAAATAAAGTCGTCGAACCCACTAACAAGGCGGCCGCTGTGGAGACGGGGATGTATTTGGTCGGTTTAAACCTCTTGCCGGTGCTGCTGGGCATCCTGTGGCTTACACATCACTGAGTGAGTCCGAGCCGGGAGGAGCGGCCGGGAGGACGCGGGCACAGCGGGGCCGGGCGGCAGCAGCGAGGGCCGGGCCGCGGCTGACCTCCGGCACAGGAAATCCCACCCCCGGCGCGGCCCACCCGGCGGATGTCGGCCGCCCCTTCAGGCGGCGC